>NW_007256815.1:87715-90568 GCF_000164805.1 Carlito syrichta
GGACCCTAGCCCGGGTACCCCCTTCCCTCTCCCCCGCCGCCCCTTATTCGAACCGCCTCCATCTCCTCGCCGGTCCTTCTCCACCCGCTTCTGCCTGATGGGTTCTCGTGATCTCACGTCTCCACAGCCAGCGCACTGAGCACTTCGGGCCGTGCCGCGTGGCATGACGCTGGCTGCTCACATCCCTGTTTCCCTGGTGGTCTGCCTCCGGCCCCTCAGTCACAGCCTCCCCTCTGGACCTCAACTACCCGACTCCCCAGGTTGGGGCATCTTCACTCGGGCTACTCCCTGCGTTTAATCACTATCTTTGGCGATTGTCTCATGATGGATATCTGGAGCCAAGACCTCGCTGGCAATCTCCAGACAGTATTGAACACCCAGACTGGGCGCGGCTTGTAATCTCAGCACTTTGGGAGCCCGAGGGTTCGAGACCAGCCTGGGCAACTTGGTGAGACCTCAGCTCCACAGTAAATCACAAAAATTAGCCGGGTGTGGTGGTGTGCATCTGTAGTCCCAGTTGTTTGGAAGGCTGAGGTGGAAGGATCACTTAAGGCCAGCAGATCACAGCTGCGGTGGCTGTGAGCATGCCACTGCACTCCAGCCTGGGCAACAGAGTGAGATTCCAACTCAAAAAAAAAAAAAAAATTGGACACCCAGAATTGACCTCAGGGCTTCCACTGTCTACCTCCTCAGCATCTTGTAGCATCATCATGGACTTGAGAATAGAGTCAGTTCTGGCCACCTTCCCGCTTTATACATCTGCTATGGATAGAATGTACAGCCCAGGGAGGAGGCAGATATCAATGAATTGAATACACAAATAAATGTAGAATGTCAACTGTGAGAAACACATGGGGCTGCAGGACGTATGAGAAGAGACTGTCTCTCTCTGGGTGAGGGAGGTGAGTGGGTGAGGAGGTGAGGATTACCCTGAAACTTGAAGGGTGAGTGGTAAATAACCAGGTGGAAAACATGTGGGAAGAAAAATCCATACGAAGGCCCAGGCCCAGAAGAGCAGACAGGAAGCCCTGCACTAGGAGTGCAATAGCTTGGGCAGGCCTTGGGATGTGTGAAGGATTTTGCTTCTCATTCTAAGAGTAATAGGAGGTGTCACATTTGTGTTTTTGAAAAGATCATACTGGTCTCTTTTTTACTTTACTTTCATTTAATTTTTTGATTTATTGTAGAGACAAAACCTCATCAACTTGCCTGGGCTGGTCTCCAACCCGCGGGCTCAGGCAATCCACTCACCTCAGCCTCCCAAAGTGCTGGGATTACAGGCTGAGCCACCGAGCCCGGACTTTATTTTTATTTTAAGAGTCATAGGTACAAGTGCATGTTTTTTACATGGGGATATTGCATATTGGTGAAGACTGAGGTTCAGGTATTGTCATTTCCCAGATAGCGAACACTGTGCCCAATAGGTAGCTTCTGAACCCTCACCCCCCTTCCCTGCCTCCCTCCCACCTTCTAGTGTCCCCAGTGTCTATACCCTGTTCTTACAGTAGATATGTCTCCACTTTGCAGAGGGGGAAAAATGTGCCTTTACAATGGCCATGATTGGCTGGTGGTCACCTCAAACACCTGGGCCTTATGAAGAGCAGAGACCATGACCCCACCCACTCAGGCGTGGTCAGGGAGTGGTAATCTATGTGGCCTGCAGATTACAATCAGAACATGGGGCATAATGCAGATAGATGGACATATGTGGTCACAAGTCAGTGTCATAAAAAGAAACAAAAAGCAAGGAGGCTGTTCCAGATTAAAATACCCTACAGAGACACAACCAAATGCAACATGTGACCTTGAATCAGGGTGAAAAAATAGCTATAAGCTACATTCAAGAGGCAATTGGAGAGAGATGAATTTTGACCACAGAATTCTTGTTAATTTCTCAGGTGAGATATGGCACTGCAATCATGAGAGAGAATGACCTCGCTTTTAGGAAATAGGCTGATATATCTAAGGAGAAGTATCATGATGTCTACAAGTTGCAGTTGACCCTTGAACAAGTTTGAACTGAAGAGGAACAGGCCCACTTATATGTGAATTTTCTTCCTCCTCTGCCACCCTTGAGACATCCAAACCAACCTCTCCTCTTCCTCCCTCTCAGCCTACTCAATGTGAAGACAATGAGGATGAAGACCTTCATGATGATCCACTTTCACTTACTAAACAGTAAATGTATTTTCTCTCCCTTACGATTTTCTTAGTATATTTTCTTTTCTCTAGCTTACTTTAAGAATACAGTATATAATACATAAAACGTGCAAAATATATGTTAATTGTTTATGTTATCAGTAAGACTTCTGGTCAGTAGTTATATTTGGGGGGAGTGAAAAGTTGTACTTGAATTTTCAACTATGTAGGGGTCAGTGCCCCTAACCCCTCTGTTGTTCAAGGGCCAATTGTACTTTCAAATGACTCTTTCAGCAACAAAAAATAAATATATGCAAAGATAAAGCCAGTGTGGCAAAATTTCAACAATTGCAGAATTTAGGTGAAAGGTGCATGGGGTTCATTGTACTATTCTTTAAACTTTTCTGTGGATTTGAAGATTCTTTTTTTTTTGAGTTGGAGTCTTACTTTATCGCCCAGACTGGAGTGCAGTGGTCGCTCCCGGCCACCGCAGCCTCGACCTGCTGGACTCCGGCGATCCTTCCGCCTCAGCCTTCCAAGTAGTTGGAAATACAGGCACGCACTACCAAGCCTGGCTAATTTTTTTTGATTTATTGTAGAGATGAGGTCTCGCCAAGTTGCCCAGGCGGGTCTCGAACCCGCGGGCTCAGGCAATCCACTCACCTCAGCCTCCCAAGGCGCGGGATTACAGGCTGAGCCACGGAGCCCAGCTTG
>NW_007256815.1:90589-109000 GCF_000164805.1 Carlito syrichta
CAGCTTGAAGATTCTTAAAATTAAAAGCTGAAGCTGGGCACAGTGGCTCACGCCCATAAGCCAGCACTTTGGGAGGTAGAGGCAAGAGGATTACCTAAGCCCAGGGGTTCGAGACCAGCCTGGGCAATTTAGCAACACCTTGTCTCTACAATAAATCAAAAAAATTAGCCGGACGTAGGGGCACGCACCTGTGGTTTCAGTTACTTGGAAGGCTGAGGCAGAAGGAGCCCAGTATGTGGAAGCTGCAATGGCCGTGAGCATGCCACTGCACTCCAGCCTGGGTGACAGAGTGAGACTCGGACTCAAAAATAAAAAATTGGGAGTAATAGACAAAAAAAAAAATCACTCTAGCTGCCTGCAGAAAGTAGTCTGGAGGCAGGAGAGGACAGGAACAAGCTGAGGAAACCTGTGGCTCAGGGCACAGGTGGGATCAGCAGGCTTTGCATGTCTCAGTGCACCATGTCCTAGTCGGAAGTGCCACCTATCACCACCACCTCTTGGCACACATAAGGCTCCCCATGCTGAGTAGGGTCTTGCCCAGGCCGGAGCTGGGCTCTGCACCCCATTTTCCTCTTTAAGCCTCTCCCTGGTCCCTGCCACCCCCAGCACTCGGACTCAAGACTGATGTGGGGAGAGCAGGTCAACTCTCAGAGGCTGAGGAAGGAACCCCGGGTGGAATGAAAGAATTATTTTTTTTTCTCTCACTTCCTCTTGTTCGCTTTGTATTGGGATGTAGTCACTGTAAGATTTCAAAAGTGACTGGCATCGCTTAGCTTTCTGGAGGTGAAAATGAGGGAAAGGCAGGGCCGAGGATGAAGCGGTGGAGGTCTCGTCTGTTCCTGAACTCTTGCTTCCCATCGTCCACTGGAGTTATGCTGGCTGACCCTGCCCTGTGACCATGTCCCCACACCTTCATAGACCTTGCCAGGTGACCACGGTTCTCACCTTTATAGACCGGCCCCGTGACCACACACACTTTTATGGACCCCGCCCCTCCTCTTTTAAATATCACGTCCCTTTATAGGCCCCGCCCTGTGCCCTTCATAAACCCCGCCCCGTAACCTCACTGGAGTGGCTGTGACTCCGGCCCCAATAGGGCCCGCTCCGCGACCTTGCTCCTCCGGCGTCGCTCGAGGGCCCCCACCCCTGACCCGCCGCGCCAGTGCTCGCGGGGAAGCCTGGTGCCAGGAGCTGACACCCAGTCTAAGCGTGAACCAGTCAACAGAACACAGACCGGAAGTGAGGTCCGCCCGGACGCTCTAGGTGCAAGGAAGACCACGGTCTCAGTGGTTCTTCACCCGAGACACTAAAGGAGAGATTGGACACCCATGCTCTTACTCTCCTCCTTTTCTGGCCCAACAGTCTGTTATAGATCCGAGTATGACCTAGGATCTCTTTAGGGGTGGAGACTTTGAGATGACTGCTATAGGGGACCCATGAGAATCTGGGAAATTGGCGCCTTCATAGGAAAAGAATGAGGTTATAGATAGGGCAGAAACTGGCCGTGTGGATGAGATTTCTGAGATTCGTAAGGAAATAATCCCATACTGCTGACTTTATTTTACTGATTTTCTTCTACGTTTTGAAATGTGGCCCCATTAGGTCCATCCTGGGCAGAAAAGGATGAAATTCATCAAGAAATAATTCTTGGGCTGCGCTCGGTGCCTCAGCTTGTAATCTCAGCACTTTGGGAAGCTGAGGCGAGTGGATTACCTGAGCCCGCGGGTTCAAGACCAGCCCAGGAAACTTGGCGAGACCTCGTCTCTGTAATAAAATGAAATTTAAAAATTAGCTGGGCATAGTAGCCCGCGCCTATAGTTCTGGCTACTTGGATGGCTGAGGCGGAATGATCGCCAGAGTCCAGCAGGTCGATGCTGGAGTGGCCGTGACCATACCACACCATGCACTCCAGCCTGGGCAACGGAGTGACTCCAACAACAGCAACAAAAATTAATTATTTTTCTCTGGGTCTCTGGGTACAGCTGGACAGGCTGACAGGCATTCCGACATAGTGAAGAAGGATGACTTCTAGCCCTGAAGAAGGTGCCCCTAGACTGGGAGAGAAGGTGATGTGATGGAGACAGAGAACTTTAATGGATTTTATTGTTGTGAAGAGCTCCTTTTCTCCCCAGTGCCTCATATCCATTGTGATGACACAAAATTAACTTGGGCACTGATCCAGCATCCCACAGATATTCCCAGAGCCCCCAGCCCCCTCCAGCACCCCCAAGTTCCCCATCCAGTGTCCCCAGTTCCCTCAGCATCCTGCAGCAACTCCTCAGTTTTCTCCAGCCCGCACCCCCAGCTTCCCCAGCTCCACCCAGCAACCCCAAGTGCCCCCAGGACTTCCCAAGGCCTGAAAGACAAGGGTGCCTATTTTCCTCCCAGGAGACACTGGAGGTGGTTCATGCCCCCTGCCCAGTGAGAAGCTCTCACACTCCAGGACTCCACCATTTTAGAGGAAAACACTGGGCCGGCCTATCTCTCCAGACAGAAGTGTGGCATGGGGTCTTCTTATTGGGCAGAGTAGGCCACAGGATGAGGTGGACACTCCACATTTGTTCACACCTCAGAACACAAGGAAGGAAGAGGTGGCCTTCTTCTTGTACAGATAAGAACACAAAAGGTCTTGAGGCAAGCTGCTTTTCCCTTTTCACCCACTCCCTATCACCCAGACTGATATTAAGATGCCCTGACATACTCATAGGGAGCACCAATGAAAACTGCTTTCTTCCTGTAATTGGAGGCTGTGCCGAGCAGGCCAGGAAAGGCTTATAAAACATGGATGGAGCACACACAATCCTAGAAAAATACTAAAACTGAGCCAAACAAAGTAGAAACTTGAATTAACGAATTGCCAAAGGAAGAAATTAGAGATGTAATTAAAAAGCTACTATTGAAAAAAGCTCCAGATGGCTTCACAGCTGAGCTCTCACCAATCTTTAGAGATCAGATAATCTGAAAGTTAATTACAATATTCCAAGCCACAGAAAAAGATTTTTAAGACCCCCATTCATTTTATGAAGCCAGAATAAGTTTGTATTAGTCTGTTTGTGTTACCTGAGGCTGGGTAATTTATAAATAAAAGAGGTTTATTTGGATCATGGTTTTGCAGGCTGTACCAGAAGCTTGGTTGACACAACATCTGCTTCTGGTGAGGGCCTCAGGCTGCTTCCACTCATGGCAGAGAGGAAGGAGAGCTGGCATGTGCAAAGATCATATGGCAAGAGAGGAAGCAACACAGAGAGTGGGAATGTTCCAGGCTCTTTTTAACAAGCAACTCTTGGAAGAATTAATAGTAAGAGAACTTACTCATTACTAGGAGGATGGCACCAAGCCATTCATGAGGGATCTGCCCTCATGATCCAAGCACCTCCAACTAGGCCACATCTCCAACATTGGGATCAAATTTCAACATATTTGAGGGGCACAAACATCAAAACTATAGCAGTGTTTAACACTGCAAAGTGACAAAGAGAACTCAAAGATTCTATAGACTCACATCTGTATGCATAATATTGAAGAACAAATTATAAATAAGGCATAAGTAAATAGAAGCAAGCAGCAGCCGGGCTCGGTGGCTCAGCCTGTAATCCCGCGACTTTGGGAGGCTGAGATGAGTGGATTGCCTGAGCCCGTGGGTTCGAGACCTGCCTGGGCAACTTGGTGAGACCTCATCTCTACAATAAAGAAAGAAATCAGCCGGGCATGGTAGCGCATGCCTGTAATTCCGGCTACTCAGAAGGTTGAGGCGGAAAGATTGCCAGAACCCAGCAGGTTGAGGCTGCGGTGTCCAGGAGCGGCCACTGCACTCCAGTCTGGGCGACAGAGTGAGACTCGAACTCAAAAAAAAAAAAAAGAAGCAAGCAGCATATTAAAAGTATAATATGACTGGGCATGGTGGCTTATGCCTATAATCACAGCACTTTGGAAGGATGAGGCAGGAGAACTGCTTGAGCTCAGGAGTTCAAGACCAGCCTGGGCAACACAGCAAGACTTCTTCTAAACAAAAAAATAAAAACATTATCTGGGCGTGGTGGCACATACCTGTAGTCCCAGTTACTTGGGAGGCTGCAGAGGCAGGAGGATTGCCTGAACCCAGGAGGTCAAGGTGCAGTGAACCATGATCAGGCCCTGCACTCCAGCCTGGGTGACACAGTAAGTCACCAACTCAACAACAACAAACAACAACAACAAAGAATAATATGCCATGACCAAGTATTATTATTTCAGGAATGCAAGGATGGCTCCATACCATTATAATTCATTATCTCAACAAATCAAAAGAGAAAAAAAACCTATTTAATCAACATATGGCAAATAACATTGAATGAAATTCTGCGCTATTCCAAGTAAAATTTCAAAGGAAATATGAATAAATGAAAGTAACAAATATGCTAAAAAACTATTAAACAAAACAAGAGCAAGCATCATTTATAGAATGCAGTGCAGGGTCAGGCGTGTTGGTTTATGCCTATAATCCCAGCACTTTGGGAGGCCAAAGTGAGAGGATTGCCTGAGCCCACAGGTTTGAGACCAACCTGGGCAACTTGGTGAAACCTCATTTCTACAATAAATAAAAAAAGTTAGCCAGACGTGGTGGCATGTGTCTATAGTTCCAGCTACTTGGAAGGCTGAGGTGGAAGGATCATCTGAATCCAGCAGGTTGAGGCTGCAGTGGCTATGAGTGTGCCACTGCACTGCACTCTAGCCTAGAGAACAGAGTGAGACTCCAACTCAAAAAAAAAGAAAGAAAGAATGTGACCAGGCTCAGTGGCTCAGCCTGTAATCCCAGCACTTTGGGAGGCCAAAGCAAGTGGATTGCTTGAGCCAATGAGTTAGAGATCAGCCTGGGCAACATAGCAAGACCTCATCTCTACAATAAATCAAAAAATTAGCTGGGTGTGTTAGCGTGTGCCTATAGTTTTGGCTACTTGGGAGGCTGAGGCGAAAGGATCGCCAGAGCCCAGCAGGTTGATGCTGTGGTTACTGTGAGCCTGGGCATCAGAGTGAGACTCCAACTCAAAAAAAAAAAAAAAAAAAAAGAATGTGCTAAAACTGTTTCCCTTAAGATCAAGAATAAGGCTGGGCTCGGTGGCTCAGCCTGTAATCCCGTGCTTTGGGAGGCCAAAGTGAGTGAATTGCCTGAGCCCACGGGTTCGAGACCTGCCTGGGCAACTTGGCGAGACCTCATCTCTACAATAAATAAAAAAATTAGCTGGGTGTGGTAGCATGCGCCTGTAGTTCCACCTACTTGGAAGGCTGAGGTGGAAGGATCGCTGGAGTCCAGCAGGTTGAGGCTGCGGTGGCCAGGAGCGGCCACTGCACTCCAGTCTGGGCAACTGAGTGAGACTCCAACTCAAAAAAAAAAAAAAAAAAGAAAAAGAAAAAGAAAAAAAAGGATCAAGAATAAGACCAGGACACCAACTTACAACATTTCTGCTCAACATTTGCTATGGATGAAATTATGTTCCGCAAAAGTTCATATTTGAGACTCTAATCCTCCATATGACTGTAGTGGAGATAGGGTCTTTGTCTTAATATGTTCAAGTTGCCATAACACCACAGGCAGGGGAGCTTAAACTACAGATATTTACTTTCTCACAGTTCTGAAGGCTGAAAATTTGAGATCAGGATGCCAGCGTGTACAATTTCTGGCAAAGGGTCTTAGCTTTCAGATAGTTGCCTTCTTACTGTGTCCTCATATGGCAGAGAGGTGGAAAGAGAGAGGGACAGAGATATCTCTGGTGTCTTTTTATAAGGTCACTAAACCCATCATGAGGGCCCCACCCTCACAAGCTTTATGTCTAATTACCTCCCAAAGGTCTTTTGGGCGTAGGGCCTCAACATATGGATTTTAGGGGGATAGAAACATTCAGTCCATAACAGTTTTTAAGGAGGTGATTAAGAAGAGAGGAGTAGCTGGGCTCTTTGGCTCAGCCTGTAATCTCGCGCCTTTGGGAGGCTGAGGTGAGTGAATTGCCTGAGCCCGCGGGTTCGAGACCCGCCTGGGCAGCGAGACCTCATCTCTACAATAAATCAAAAAATCAGCCGGGTGTGGTAGCGCATGCCTGTGAAGGCTGAGGCAGAAGGATCGCAGGAGACCAGCAGGCGAGGCTGCGGTGGCCGGGAGCGGTCACTGCACTCCAGTCTGGGCGACCGAGCGAGACTCCAACTCAAAAAAAAAAAAAAAAGAAGAGAGGAGTAAATGAGGTTCTAAGAAGAGGAAGAGACATTAGAGTGTGCCTGCGCGCTCTCTCCCTACCTCCTCCATCTCGCAGCTTCTCTCTCCCTGCTTCCCTCCCTCTTTCCCTCCTTCTCTCTCTCTGGCCTTCTCTTTGCATTTTCCTCTCTCTTCTCTCCCCTCCTCATTCCTCCTCTCTCCTCTCCTCTCTCTCTCTACCTCCTTCCCTCTCCCCCTTTCTCCTACCCCTCACCAGGAACCAAATCAGCTGTCACCTTGATCTGGGACTTATAGCTTCCAAAATTGCTGTTTAAGCCACCAAGTCTATGGTATTTGTTATGGCAGCTGGAACAGACTAATAAACATTATTTGCGTAGTTTTCTTTTTTTTAAAGAAGAGATACAATTAGTATATACATTGATAAAGAAAGGATTGATTTTTTTTTATAGTGATATGATTGTCTACATAGAAAACACTATTTGGATTAATGTGAGTATTTGCTAAAGTTGCTGGATATAAAATAAGTATGTAAAACAATAGTTTTCTAATTAGTAATAATCACCTAGCTTGAAATAATTCATTCACAGTAGCAACAAAATTATAAAATATTTAGTAAATTATAAATTAAGGTGTAATAAATAATAAAGTGTAAAATTATAGTGGAGGACATAAAACAAGGTTACAAATAAAGTTTGTTCACATTCTTGGATGGGAAGACTTAATATAGTAAAAATAAATTCTCTCCAAATATATGTATAATGTGTATACAATTAATATGTTTCTAAGTTGATTCCTGATAGTTGCATCTTTTAAAGGATATATTTAAAGTATATATGAAAGAATACATTTCAAGACTAGCCAGAAAAATTGTCAGGGATTAGAAGGGTTATTTGCCTTCCAGATTAAACTGTCCCCTAAATCCGGTGAAAACACAGCAATGTGGAATTGGCCCAGAAATACACAAAAAGATTAGAGGCTAAAATGGAGCCTAGAAATGATCCTAAAACAGAAGAGAATTTACCATTTTACAAAGCAGCATTTCAGTTCAGTAAGATAAGGGTCATTAATGTGTTTAGAAGAAAACAAAGTTGTACTGCATCTCATAATATATATAGAAATATTTCTAGAGGTATTAAAACAATACCTCTAAAAACAAAGCAATAAATAAGCCAGTCACAAAAAGACAAATAACACATAATTCCGCTTATATACGTTACTTAAAGCAGTAAAATTAATAGAGACAAAAAGTGGAGTGGTGGTTACAAGGGACTAGGTGTAGGGGAGTTATTGTTTAATTGGGACAGAGTTTCGATTTTACACAATAAAAGGGTTCTGGAGGTGGAGGGGGGTGATAGTTGTACAACATTATGAATGTATTTAATATTACTGAACTCAAAATAGACTGAGATGGCATATTTTATGTTATGTGTATCTTACCACCAAACAAAACATTTTTTTAACTCAGAGAATAAAAATCTTAGTGAAAATTTAGGACATTATATATAAGGTAGAGCTTGGAGATCCTTTGTAACCATGACAGGCAACTCAGAAGCTATATTTTTTAAAGATCAGGCATATTTAACCAATTAAAAAAAACACTTGTTTGACTAAAGATCCTTTAAATAAAATTAGTAGACAAATTTTAATTAGGGCAAAATATATTGAAGACATGTAGCAGATGAAGGATTACTCTATTACAGCATGGTAGAGATGGTGTGGCCAAGTAGTTACCACATGCAGTGTCTGGCCCTGCAGTTATATTCTCAGGTGTCACCCAGAAGAGCCAGTCCCCGAACCTGAATATCCTTGTCAATGAAACAGGGCCATGATGAGGAACATATGAATTAATGGTGTGTACAAAGTGCTTAGAACAACGCTTGGTGCTGTTGGTGCTGTGTGTTACCTGCTATCATTATTATTTCTCTTATTTATAATACACAAAGTGCTCCTATAAGTTTAAATTTTAAAAGTCCAAAAATACAATAGAAAGATGGTTTTAAAAATGAATGAATGATAGATGATAAAATCCAAATGTCAACAAACGTGAAAAGATGTTCACCCTCACTAGTCATTGAGCAAATTGGAATTAATGTGTGGACAATGAGCTGTTACTTCTCACTCATTGCACTGGCAAAAATTTAAAAAGAAATAGCACTTAGTGTTGACCGACTATACACTGATTCTTGCCTGCAATATCCATGCCCACCCATGAAATTTGTAGTGCCCTTCCCTATGGGAGGAGAAGTCCTCCCTTTTCTGATAATGTTGCTTCGGCCAATGAAATGCGAGCAGAGGTGACAGCTGTCACCTCCCTGCAGGAGCCTGAAATGTCATCATGAGATTCTAGCGTGGCTTTTGCTGCACTGTTATGAGAACAGCCTGTTTCGGACAGATGCTGTCCTTCGGTACATACCAGTCACAGGAATGGATACGTAACATGAGTAAGACAAAAACCTCTAATGTTGAAAGCCACTGAGATTTAGGAGTCATTTGTTATTACCACACAACTCAGGGAAAGCTAATATAGCAAGAGGAAGTGCACTGAATTTTCATAGATATTTCACAAGCCAATCTAGAAGTACCTATGAAATTTGAAAATGCACATGTCCTTGGGCCAAGCAATTCCAATTTGGGATATCCATAGAAACCAGTGGATATGGACAGGTGAACAGGATGCCCACCGCAACCGGGGAAAACAGAAACAGTGAACATTCATTACCCAATCTCTCGGTGACCCTATAGTCCCCCCTCCCCACCATCTACACTGCTACTGCCACCACGGGTCACACCTGGACTGTCACAGTGTCCTCATGACTGGCCTCTAGCTTTGGCCCTTGCTTCTCCTCCAACTTCCACTCCTGCAACCAACCCATCTCTACTCCCTGTACAGTCTATTCTGTACAATAATGTTTCCATCAAAACATGAGTCCAGTCACCTCACTCCTTCTCTTACTCAGAGTAAAAGCCCACAACAGTTCACAAGACTCACCATCCCTTCCTTTCTCTCTGACCATGGAGGCTGTTATTTCCTCTTGCTCATTCTTTTCTAGTGGCTTCTGGCATGTTCCTGCCTCAGGGCCTTTGTACTGCCTTTCTCCTCTGCCCTAGACATTTGCCCAGCTCATCCCTTCCCTTCCTTCTGGTCCCTAGAAAGGGCCTCTCTCCCTGTGTCCCTTCCTCTTCTGCTTTACTTGTCCCCATTGTGCTTGGCTCTATATATGACATTCCTAGATTATGTGCTTATATATTTGCCTCCTATCTCACTGCCAACACCTCTTAAAGGTAAACACTTGTAGGACACAGAGATTAGTTTTCAATATACTGCATCCCTGGTGCCTAAACTAGTGTGGGATCAGTATTTGTTCAATGATTAAAATCAACGGAAGAAAAGCTACTTTCATTGGGAAACACTTCTTTCAAATAATTTAACAGTACATGTGTCTTTTATTTCCCCCGTATATTTTAACATGCATTTTTATTATGGTTCTAGCTAGCTCTATACGTCTGGGTTTGGCTTATGGCAGCCAAGAGAAGCATGTGTGGTGAAATGGATCGCAGGTCAGCCCTGAGTCATGCAGCCAGCATGGAAAGGGAGTCTTTCTGAAGCACCTGACAAGTATTAATATCTTTTGCAGTGGTCTCTGATGTCACATCTGGAAGTTACAGCTGGGGGTGACTTTGAGGTGGATGTATAGTTATGCAAGTAATTGCTGCATTGTGGGATGTCCACCTGAGTCCATGTGCTTGTCCTAGGGATGTCCCACAGGCCATGTTGACTGGACCAGATATTTGTGGGTGCACAGCCGAGAGGCTGATGTCTGTCCTCAGCAGGGCCAGACAGATCCCATACACACCCCTACTGGGGCTAGTAACATACATCCCATTTGGTGCCAGGGTTGCGGTCAGAGCCAGGGAAGGAGGTGGGGGGAGTGCCTGAATGGAGAAGCAGAGAGCCAGATGAGAGGAAGGCACAGAGAGGGACAGAGAGAAATGGAGAGAGACACAGAGAGGGAGAGACAGAGAGATAGAGACAGAGAGATGGAGAGGAGAAAGTGAGACAGAAAGAGGAGGAAGGAAGGACAAACAGAAAGAGAGGAGAGAGGGAGAGAGAGAGAGAGAGAGAGAGATGAAGAGAGAAGGAGAAAGAGAGAGGCGGTGAGAAGCAGAGAGAGAGAGAGAGGGAGACACAGAGAGACAGAGAGGGAGAGACACACACAGATACAGAGAGAAAGATGGAAAGACAAAGACAGAGAGATGGCAAGAGAGGGAGAAAGAGACAGGGAGAGAGAAAGAGAGACAGAGACAGAAAGGCGGGGGGAGACACACACAGAGAGAGATGAAGATGGGGAGCCAGAAGCTGTGGGGACAGTGGTGCCAACCCTTTCCAGGCTCTTTCAGGTCAGTCTCAGGCCATCTGCTTATGAGAAGCTCCCAAGACCTTCCAGTGAGTTCTCTTCACTTTAAGGAGCCTTATCCCAGACCAAAGAAACTGGGATCTTAGATGCAAATATCCAGGCAGAACGGTGCCAGGTTTTGGCAGGCACAGGGCAGATGTCATGGATGATCCTTGAAGCCTCAGAGCCAGCTCTGACCTGGACCCACGCGGGGAAATGGCTCCAAGCAGGCATTGGTGGAGCTTATGAACCAGCTGTGCTTGCAAATCAATCCTGCTTCCCTGGACACAGCCATTGGTCCAGGAATTGTCCTAAGCCAAGGTCCATACACTGAAGGGTGACCCTGAAGTTCAGGAAGTTAAAATTCAGGGGAAGAGACTGGGCTCAGTGGCTCATCCTATAATTCCAGCACTTTGGGAAGCTAAGGTGAGTGGATTGCCTCAACCAACGAATTCGAGACCAGCCCGGGCAACTTGGCGAGACCTCATCTCCACAATAAAAAAAAAAAAAAATAGCCGAGTATGGTAATATGCACCTGTAGTTCTGGCTACTTGGAAGACTGAGGTGGAAGGATCACTGGAGCCCAGCAGGTTGACGCTGGGGTGGCCATGAGTGTGCCACTACACTCCAGATTGGGCAACAGAGTAAGACTCTAACTCAAAAAAATAAAATAATAAAATAAAATTCAGGGGAAGAGATACCCAGAGAGAAACAAAGTCATAGATGCTGTGTCTTAAGAGTCAGAGGAGCAGCTGTTCTGCATCGAGAAGCCCAGTGTGAGCACACCTTAAGTTAGCTGGGCAGGCCAGAGTGGAAGGAGACAGGGCTACGAGGGAAACTGGAAGACAGCTGCAAACACTTTCTGGTCTCCCTGTCCCTCAGAGAACACCAGCAAATTCAGTTACTGTGTCATATGGTTTGTTCCTCTAACCTGAAAATGTGTACCCATAATCCATCCAAATGCTCTCTTTGGGTCTCCTGCTAGGAGCAGGATAAACCAGGGGAGCCAGCAGGAGAGATGGATCTTGAGTCAAAGTAGGGCCAGAAAGAGGGGATAGTCATATGTCTACTCGAAGGGTGGTAGGCCTCCTTGGGACCCTGTGCTAAAAACCCCAGGGTGATCCCCACCCCACAGACTTCCTCCTCCCAGAATATCTGCCCTCCTTCATCTGTTTCTCCATTGGAATCTACAGTAATAAAGCTTTAAAAAGAAGGCAGCACAGAAGAAACTCTTTACAAAGTACACATCTGACAAAAGATTCATGTCCAGAATATATAAAGAGCTCTCAAAATTCAACAATAAGAAACTTCAATTTTTAAAAATGGACAAAGGATGTGAAGAGACCTCATCAGTGAAGATATGTGAAGGGCAAATAACTACATGAAAAGGTGCTCAACATCACTGATCATTAGGGCAATGGAATAAAAACCACAGTGAGATATCACTGCATACCATTGGGATGACTACTATTAAAAAATAGAAAACAACAAGTGTTGGTAAGGATATGGATAAATTGGAACCCTGTTGGCAGGAATGTAAAATGGTACAACTGCTGTGGAAAACAAGTTTAGTATTTCCTCAAAAAGTTTAAAATAGAATTACCATATGATCCAACAATCCCACTTCTGGGCATATTTCCAAAAGAATTGAAAGCAGAATCTTGAAGATGTTTTTACACACCTGTATTCCTAGCAGCTATTCACAATAGCCAAAGGTGGAAGCACCTAAGTGTCTGTCATGGATGAATGGATAAACAAAACATGATCTATACATACAATGGGATATTATTCAGCTTTAGAAAAGAAGGTAATTTAGACACATGCTACAACAAAATCTTGAGGACATTAGGATAAGTGAAATATACTAGTTTTAAAAAGACAAATACTGTGCAATTCCATTTGTATGAAGCACCTTGAAAGGGCATAACATGGATTTAGTGTGCCCAATGAACAGCCATTTTAACATTGCCTAAATCTCATGTTTTTCTAGCAGTTCATGCAACTTACTCTGTAATCACTAGCCAAGGACAGAATCAATTTCTTAGAGTTAGCTATTGATAATTGTTTTACAATCTCTCTTCCCAGTTTGTTTTATACTAATTCACTTTTCTACTTCAAGTATTTGCCTCAACCCATAAGACCTAAGTTAACCTAATCAGCCCTTCATGACCTACGTGATAGACCCCATGGCAGCAATCATATGACTAACATACCCATCTGCCTACTGTCTATCACCTGACTTCAATACCTGGGCTTACATACCCCTTCATGATGTCATAAAACAGACCACTGCCCAACCACTTTAATGACTCTCCCCCATCAAAGGGAAGGATTAAAAGGATTCAACTATGGGCAGTCAGTTGCTGTTGCCTTACTAGATGCTGGTGTGGCCATGTGCTCTTTGAGCTATGGCTGTCACCATGTTTCCTGTCTTTGACCCCCTTCCCTACCTTGGGGAGGTAAATCTCCTCTTTCTCTAATTTACTTTCTAAATAAACTATATTTTCTTTTTTCTTTTTTTTTGAGTTGGAGTCTCACTCTGTTGCTCAGGCTGGAGTACAGTGGCCCGTTCATGGTCACCACAGCCTTGACCTGCTGAGCTTAGGTGATCCTCCCACCTCAGTCTTCCAAGTAGCTGGAACTATATTTTCTAATCTAACTTCTGTGCAATTTTTTGCATCTTTCACACAGCACCAGACTGCACACCAGACACCCATGCACCCCGTGGGCCTAACCTAACATGCTGGAGCCCTCCATTGGGAATGTGACCTAACACATCTAGCATAGTCAAATTCACAGAGATAGTGAATAGGATGGTACCCGCCAGGGCATAGGGGGTAGGAAAATGGGGCATTAATGTTTAATGGATAGGGGTTTGGCTTTGCAAGATGAAAATGTAACAATGTGAATATACTTAACAGTACTGAACTGTACACTTAAAAATGGTTAAGATGGTATATCTTATGTGCTTTTTTTTTTGAGTTGAAATCTCACTCTGTCACCCAGGCTGGGGGGCAGTGGCATGCTCCCGGCCACTGCAGCCTCAACCTGCTGGGTTCCTGCGATCCTTCCACCTCAGCCTTCCAAGTAGCCAGAACTACAGGCACGAGCTACCACACCCGGCTAATTTTTGATTTATTGTAGAGATGAGGTCTTACCAAGTTGCCTGGGTGGGTCTTGAACCCGTGGGCTCAGGCAGTCCTCTTGCCTCAGCCTCCCAAAGTGCTGGGATTGCAGGTTGAGCCACCGAGCCCAGTCGTTATGTTTTTAAAGAAAAATTTTTTAAAAGACTGACCTCACCAAGTGCTGGTGAGAAAATGGAGGAACTGGAACTCTCACACAACACTGGTGGGAATGAAGCATGGTACCATCACTTTGGAAAATGGTTTGGTGGTTTCTTAACAAGTCAAACATACACCTATCATGTGATCCACCCATTCTACTCTTAGGTACCCACCCTAGGAGAAAAAAATTCCACTAATATAAAACTCTAGAAGATGCAAACTAATCCTAATAGTTAGTGACAGAAATCAAAGTTGAGTTAAAAATATTTGTAAAAGAAGTCAGCCTGTCTTCTACTTATTTTCCATAAAGGAAATCTGAAGATTCTTTGATCGTCTCAGCAGCCAGGGGAGGCAGAAGACTGCTGCAAACAAATGAGCATATGGTGGGGCCAACCAAAGTCCACCATGTCAGCGAATGGAAGGAGGGTGAGCTAGAGGCATGCTTGCATGTCCTCCAGGTGTCATCCCTGCTGTCCTGCGGACCCCTGGATGCATCACCAGCCGGGGTCCAGCAGTACCCAGGAACAGAAGAGGACATTCACGTGTAAAAGACAAAAACAAAACCCAGGGAGGGGCTTTCTGTGCAATGCAATCCATGGCATCTTAGGGAAGGGACAAGCACTTCTGGGAATGCTTAGGCCACTTCTGATGAACTTCCAAAGAATAAGCACCTTGTGAAAATAGTCAGGCGTGGTAACACGCACCTGTAGTTCTGGCTACTTGGAAGGCTGAGGTGGAAGGATCACTGGAGCCCAACAAGTCAACGCTGAGGTGGCCATGAGTGTGCCACTACACTACAGATTGGGCGACAGAGTGAGACTCTAACTCAAAAAAATAAAAAAATAAAATAAAATAAAATAAAATTCAGGGGAAGAGGTACCCAGAGAGAAACAAAGTCACAGGTGCTGTGTCTTAAGGGTCAGAGGAGCAGCTGGTCTGCAGTGAGAAGCCCAGTGTGAGCATACCTGAAGTTAGCTGGGCAGGCCAGAGTGGAAGGAGACAGGGCTACGAGGGAAGCTGGAAGACAGCTACAAACACTTTCTGGTCTCCCTGTCCCTCAGAGAACACCAGCAAATTCAGTTACTGTGTCATCTGATTTGTTCCTCTAACCTGAAAATGTGTACCCATAATCCATCCAAATGCTCCTTTTGGGTATCCTGCTAGGAACAGGATAACCAGAGGAGCCAGCAGTGCTGGAATTACAGGTGTGAGTCACTGTGCCTGGCTTGTTCCTCTTCTCTTTTAATAAATTTATTTTTGCTTTACTTTGTTAGCTTGCTCTTGAACTCTTTCCTGTGTGAAGCTAAGAACCCACTTGTCCTCTTGGGCTGGACCTCAACTTTGGGGTTCTTCATCCTGTGTCATTTTTTTTTTAGTTGCCCAGGCTGGAGTGCAGTGACATGCTCATGGCCACAGCAGCCTCGACCTGCTGGGCTTAGGTGATCCTTCTGCCTCAGCCTTTAAAATAGCTGGAACTATAGGCACATGCCACACACTTAGCTAATTTTTTGATTTATTGTAGAGATGAGATCTCGCCAAGTTGCCCAGGCTGGTCTTTGAACCCGTGGGCTCAGCAATCCTCTTACCTTGGCCTTCCAAAGTGAAACCTGTGTCATTTTAGTAGAGTTTTAAAGTGTCATCTCTAAAGGTTTTGTACATTTCAATTTAGTGTAACTCCTGCATGATTTATAGCTTTTGTTGATGTTGGTAGGTAAGGATATCTTATTCTCCATTGGTTGTTTCTTTGTTTGTTTGTTTTGAGTTGGAGTCTCACTCTATTGCCCAGGCTGGAGTGCAGTAGTACATTCACAGCCACCCCAGTGCTGACCTATTGGGTTCTGGCGATCCTTCCGCCTCAGTCTTCCAAGTAGCTGGAACTACAGGTGCATGCTACCATGCCTGGCTAAGTTTTGATTTATTGTAGAGACGAGGTCTCCCCAAGTTGCCCAGGCTGGTCTCGAACCCGTGGGCTCAGGCAATCCACTCGACTTGGCCTCCCAAAGTGCTGGGATTACAGGCTAAGCTACCAAGCCTGGTCAGTTGTTTCTATTGTAGACCATTGTTGAGTTTTGTAAAGTTAATCTTATTGAAAGTATTGATTCTAATAGTTTTCTGATTCTGTGTATTATTTATGTAGTGAGGTGCATGTTATCTCTCCAGTTTTGAGAGTTTAGGTTATTCTCTTCTAATCCTTAGACATTTTCCTCCTGTAGCATTGGCTGAGCTTTTCTCTTTTCCCTAACATTAGTCAGAATTCTTTTCTTTTCTTTTTTTTGAGTTGGAGTCTCACTCAGTCGCCCAGACTGGAGTGCAGTGGCCGTTCCCGGCCACCGCAGCCTCCACCTGCTGGGCTCCGGTGATCCTTCCGCCTCAGCCTTCCAAGTAGCTGGAACTACAGGCGTGCGCTACCATGCCCGGCTAATTTTTGATTTATTGTAGAGATGAGGTCTCGCCAAGTTGCCCCGGTGGGTCACGAACCCGCGGGCTCAGGCAATCCACTCACCTCAGCCTCCCAAGCGCTGGGATTACAGGCTGAGCCACCAAGCCCGGCTCAGAATTCTTTTCTTGCTCCTGATCTTAAAGAATTTCCATCCAAAGAGTCTCCATTAAGAATAACTTGTGCCTGGCGTGGTGGCTCACGTTTGTAATTCCAGCATTTTGGGAGGCAGAGGCAAGAGAATTGCCTGAGCTCAGGGGTTCTAGATGAGCCTGAGCAACATGGCAAGACCTTGTCTCTACAATAAATAAAAAAATTGACTGGGTGTGGCGGTGCATGCCTGTGCTTCCAGCTACTTGGAAGGCTGAATCGAAAGGATTGCCTGAGCTCCACAGTTCTAGGCTGCGGTGGCCATAAGCATGTCACTGCACTCCAGCCTGGGCAACAGAGTGAGATTCCGACTCAAAAAAAAAAAGGTTTTGATCATAAAGAGATGTTGAATTTTATCAATAATTGAGATAAGTATGTAATTTTATCCTTAGTCCAATGATGAGGTGAGTTACATTGGTAGGTTTTTCTGATGTTAAATCATCCTTACATTCTTGTATATTCTTGAGCATTCTGTATTTTTGGACATTTGCATTTCAGTTAACAATATTTTATGTAGAAATTTAGCATCTATGTTTTTAAATAAAAAGAGCCTATGATTGTTTTCATACACTATCCTTGTCCAGTCTAATAAAACAAGATTATAGTGTCCTAAGAAGAAATGAGGTAACTTTCCTCCTTTTTGAAACAACTTGTTTAAGGTAGGTACTATCTCTTTCTGTAAAGAGCTAGTACCTCCTTAACCTTTCTATTAAACTAGAAATAGATAGGTATTTACTCACATTTTCAAATTATTTAATGGGCATTGGTCCTCTCAAGTTTTGTATATCTTTTTGTATGAACTTTGATACCTTTTCCTTCCCCCCAGATTTGGAGTACTCTGGAGTATTAGAAGGAGTGAGCTGCAGGATAGAAACTGGAGCTCAATCATGAACTTTTGAAATGGTGTTTTTGCCCTTTGCAATTTCTCAGGATGATGGGACCCAGGGAATGGCTAGGACTGAATAGTTTGCTTGTCTATGTTCTTTTTTTTTTTTTCTGCAGTTGGAGTCTCACTTTGTTGCCCAGGCTGGTGTGCTGTGGCACACTCATAGCCACTGCAGCCTCCACCTGCTGAGCTCAGGTGACCCTTCTACCTCACCCTTCCAAGTAGCTGGAACTACAAGCGCATGCCACCACACAGGCTAATTTTTTGATTTATTGTAGAGATGAGGTCTCGCCAAGTTGCCCAGGCTGATCTTGAACTCCTGTACTCAGGCAATCCTCTTGCCTCTGCTTGCCAAATTGCTGGGATTACAGGTGTGAACCACGGTGCCTGGCTTATCTGTGTTCTGTTTTGAGAAAGTTTCAGGTTGCTTAGTCTCTATTTCTCTAGAAAGTTTTGTACAAACGCAACTAGAAATAAATATAGCTCTAATAAAATCTTAAAGACCAGGCTGAACACGGATTAGAAAATGCTGAAGGGAGCACTAATGAAGATGAAGCTGAGTAAATTACCAAGAATAAGGACGATAAAGTTAAAAAGATGAAAATAATAAGAAGTTAAGAGACATAGAAGATACGAGGCCGTACAGGACAGACTAGAAAAACAGGGGAGAGTCAATATTTTAAGACATGGCTAAATTTCCAGAGTCAAAGAAAAGTGACATCTCAGATTTGGGAAGGCCAACATGGTTTGTAGGTAAAATTTCACCGAATCTACACCATGACGTATCAAGTGTTATCTGCGCCGCACCAAAAGAAATGGTAAAATCTCAGGAGCGAACAAATAGGAAAGGTCTGTATAGGCGCGTGTGCTACCGGCTCCCGGCACGCAGCGCACACCTCTGGCAAAACTCCGACTCCCGGCATGCCGTCGGCGCATGCGCAATAAAGCCTCGCGAGGCGGCGCCCCCTGGTGGCGGGTGAGGCCCGGTGCGGGGGCGGAGCAGGAGGCGGGGGGTTGCGCTTGGTGACGGGAGGACGCGCGGCTGCCGCGCACTGTGCTCTGGCGGCGGCGGCGGA
>NW_007256815.1:109020-110867 GCF_000164805.1 Carlito syrichta
CGGCCCCCGCGGCCCTGGCCCGGCCTCGGCGGAGGGCCCCGACCGGGTGGCGCTAGGAATCCAGGCCCGCGGCGACCGAAGCGGCGAAGAGGGGCCCCGGACGGGCAGTGGTTGTAGGGGGCGTGGGTGTGCGGGACCCCGCTGAGCAGGGGTCGCTGGGGCGCAAGGGGCCAAGGCCGCGCGGGGTCACGGTACGCACAGAGGGGCCGTAATAGAGATGTGAGAGTGGGTGTGAGTGCGCGCGAGTGTGCCTGGCCCGAGGGTGAGTGTGGGTGTGAGTGCGCCCGGCCCAAGGGTGTGAATGTACCCGACCCGAGTGTGGGCGTGTGAGTGTGCACAGCCTGAGGGTGGGTGTGAGTATGCCCCTGAACGAGGGTGGGCATGTGTGTTCGGCCCAAGTGTAGGTGTGAATGCAACTGTGCCAGCCCGAGCTCTGGGGCACCGGCCCGATTCCGGGGCGCAGCCTGGGTGGGGACAAGTTGGGTGCCGGCTGGACCGGGGGTTCGCTCCGGCGACTTGAAGGGCGCGGGGTGGGCAGCACGGGGCCGAACGTTCACTGCCGTCCTGGCGTGTGCTTTGTCCCTAGGGACCTGGGGAGTGGGGATGGGCGTCTCCAGGTCAGGTCATGGCTGCCTGCGGGTCGGTGCAGGCGCTGGTGGGCTCTGCGGCCTCGCCTCTGCGGCAGGCACGGGCTGGGACGCGCAGCGCCTTCCCTTCTTGATTGCCCCCCGGATCTGGAGTTCCCTCGGTTGCTTCCCAGTTGCAGAAGTCGTGTGGGTGGAGGCAGCGTTCTGTGCCGAGGGCCGAAAGCGAAGCAGGCTGTGCATCTTGGGGCTCAGGATGGCTTTTATTTAAAAACGTGCAGCCGGTTCCGAGGCCGCGGCAGCTGTGGGTGTGTTCCATGCTGCTTCCCACCAGCAGCTGCTGTGGGCGCTGCGCAGCCTTAAGAAATGCAGTCTGGCCCCCTCCCCCCCCTTCAGTGTTGTACGGGTTTAGCCAAACCTCCAGTGACCTCTGCTGAAAAATCTACAGTTGCAAGGCTTTGCATGTCTCCCCTGATGCAATAATACGGAGATTTGTCTCTTGAAGTCAATGACGGGAATTGAACAACATGTCCTGGGTGCCCTCTGTAAACAGCAGGTGGTTCTGTCGGCGGCTCCCCTTTCACAATGAGCAAGGTGTGTTTTTCTGCGGGGAGGGAAAGAGATTTGATAGGAGGTGTGACTGTAAAGCAAGGAGACTCATTCCATAAACCGTCCTGGGCATGAACTCAGTGGCCATAAATGCTTGGGAGTACATGAATAGAGGCTGCACCTCCCAACCTGAGCTTTGTCTAGTCAGCTGGCTTGGGAAAGGGGAGCAGAGTGGATAAGAGATTGGATTCTGGAGCCAGACTGCCTGTCTTTGATTCGTGACTCTTCTGTTTACTAGCTTTGTGGTCTTAAGCAAGGTTTCTGTGCCTTTAGTTCCTCATCTGTAAAATGGGAATACTAATAATATTGGCTTCATGGGGTTGTTGTGAGGACTCAGTAACTAAGACTTGTAAAACATAAAGGCTGAGTGTGATGGCTCATGCCTGTAATTCCAGCACTTTGGGAGGTTGAGACAGGTGGATCTCTTGAGGCCAGGAGCTTGAGACCAGTCTTGGTAACAAAGCGAGGCCTCATCTCTACAATAAAAAAATAAAAAAAATTAGCTAGGCGTGGTGGTGAATGCCTGTAGTCTCAGTTATTTGAGAGTCTTGAGCCCAGGAGTTCAAGGCTGCAGTGTGTTACAATTGTGCCACTGCACTCCAGCCTGGACGACAGAGGAAGATCCTGTCTCTCTCTCTCTTTTTTTTTTTTTTG
>NW_007256815.1:110887-134064 GCF_000164805.1 Carlito syrichta
GGCAATTCACTCACCTTGGCCTCCCAAAGCGCGGGATTACAGGCTGAGCCACCGAGCCTGGCCCATCCTGTCTCTTAAAAAATAAAAAAAGACTTGTAAACCACCTTGTTCCTAGCACATTGTGTTTTTAAAAGTTAATTGTTGTTGCTACTTCTAAGATTTGGAGCTGCCAGAGTGCATATGCTGGATCCCTGGCTCTTTAAGACTTGTTGCCTTGAATTGTCATCTTAACTTTTGCATTAACTTGAAGTCCGTGGCTCCCTCTCTTTCTTTTCTTTCTTTCATCACTCTGTCACCCAGGCTGGAGTACAGTGGCATAATCAGGGTCTCCACAGCCTCGACCTCCTCAGTTTAGGTGATCCTCCCTCCTCAACATCCTGAGTAGCTGGCACTACAGGTGTGGGCTACCATGCCCAGCTAATTTTTTTACTTTTTGTAGAGACAAGGTCTTGCTATGTTGCCTGGGCTGGTCTCAAATTCCTGGGCTCAAGCAATCCTCCCACCTTGTCCTCCCAAGTGCTGGGATTACAGGTGTGAACCACTACACCTGGCCACTCTCTCATTTCTTTTTCTTTTTTTTTGAGTTGGAGTCTCACTCTGTCACCCAGACTGGAGTGCAGTGGCTGCTTCTGGCCACTGCAGCCTCGACCTGCTGGGCTCCGGCGATCCTTCCGCCTCAGCCTTCCAAGTAGCTGGAACTACAGGCGCGTGCTACCACGCCCAGCTATGATTTATTGTAGAGGTGAGGTCTCGCCAAGTTGCCCAGGCGGGTCTCGAACCCGCGGGCTCAGGCAGTCCGCTCACCTCAGTCTCCCAAGGCGTGGGATTACAGGCTGAGCCACCGAGCCCAGTTCACTCTCTCATTTCTTACACAAATACGCTGAGGTCATGTTTGGAGAAACAATTTTTTTTTTTTTTTGAGTTGGAGTCTCACTTCATCGCCCAAGCTGGAGTGCAGTAGCATGTTCATGGCCACTCCAGCATCGACTTGCTGGGCTCAGGCTTCTGCCTCAGCTTTTCAAGTAGCCAGAACTACAGGTGCGTGCTACCACGCCCAGCTAATTTTTTGATTTATTGTAGAGATGAGGTCTCACCAAGTTGCCCAGGCTGTTCTCGAACCTGTGGGCTCAGGCAGTCCCTTCACCTCAGCCTCCCAAAGTGCTGAGATTACTGGCTTGAGCCACCACACCCAGTCACAAATTTTTATAAAGGTAAAAGAGGAACAAATCTCATGTACTTAGATAAGTTATTATATATAACTGTTTAAGGGATTTCTTAGAGAAAAAAGCTTAGTATTTATTGTCCTTGGGGTTAGGTAGGATTGTTTTTGACAGAAATGAGATTTAAAGCAATTCCTAGTAATGCTCTCTGTTTGAATTAAACTGCCAATCCACTGATGTTATACATCATAGTGTTATCCCTGTAACAGAAAAAAAATAGTTTATTAAAATAAACTGTAAGTTACAATGAGGACATAACAGAAAGTAAGAATACGGAATCACCAGTGCTATTACTTTCTGCCTTGCTAAGCTGTTGGGAGAAGTAAGACTTAATTTGCTTCAGAACTAAGTGGAAAAATTCCCCATGTTTCCCAAGGAGATGATGATTCTTTTTAGATCCGATCATCCCTTCCCTCTGTATCTTTGATTTATCCTAGAAAACTGTGATCTTTTCTCTTTTATGCTATGTGACACAGGGATTAGGGAAAACCCTTCTACCTTAAGTAGAGTGTTTTGAGATTTGTGATGTTTAAGATGAGAATGTTTAATGTATAGAAAGTGGTAACAAAAACAATCTCTGTGAGCAAATCTTGAAATAAAAATAGATTTTAAAATATCCATCCCAGCCTTCTTTCCTGCATGTGCTGGGACAGAAAGTTGTAGGTTAGAAGCTATACAACATGTGAAGACTCAGCATGTCCTTGAACAATTTAATGGAAGTTAGTACAGCAGATGCAACCTCTTAGTAGGCTTCTACTTGGTTCCTTGGTATTGAAAAAATGTCCATGAGATATGTTCTTATATTGAGATACCTTGTTTGACTAGCAAGATCTTATACTGTACCTGTTCCCTGACTCATGATCCAGTGTCATGGCCCTTGTGTACTCCTTCTCACAGTTAGCTTTGCAGGTGTCCCATGAAGACACCACAAAGCATTGCTCAGAAGAGCAGACTTGGGTGTATAGCCGTTCACATACAGTACTGGGACTGGGAGATGCCTTCAGAGAGCTGGATTGGACTGTTTGGTCTGTCTCCAGTCCCTGCTCCTGTTTCTTGCTTCAGGTGAATCCTTATCCTAAGTCACTGGCTGACTCTGCTGCCTTCTTTTGCCTGCCTTTCTGTCTTTCCTCTGTCTCTTCTTAGACTTGCTCTCGATTTATCTGGCAATTTTTCCCTGTGCCCTGCGATTGAGTCTAACCCTAACTTCTGTTCTCTGGCCACACTGTTTCCCCTCACTGTGATGTTCCTCCTCACCTAGACTTGCACTCCTACTTTTCTGCCACTTCTGCCAACTTTTTGTGGGGTATGTCTTCCCTAAAATTTGTGTTGGTCAGCTGTGCCTGCCATTCTTTTAACCCCCTGAAATTGTGATGATAACATAAGTAAATTTTATTTTTATACATCTGTGAATTTATAACAGGAGTACCCTCCTCCATTTATAATCTTGTTATGAAACACATAACGGTCTTTGACACAGTTTGTGTGTTGTAAAAAGACCTTAGTGGACACTGCTATGCTGAATTGGGTGGAATTTTTCTTGATTCAACATTTAATGAGGCTTTTCCTTACTTTTCTTTTGAGTTTTTGGAATTTTGTGAGAAAACCATAATAGTTAGCATTAGGAATATATTTTTTTGAGTCAAGATGTCACTCTCTCACCCAGGCTGGGGTGCAGTGGCACAATCACAGCTCACTGTACGACTCCCTACAGCCTTGACCTCTCGGGCTCGGGTGAGTTGCTAGAACTACATGTGCATGCCACCATGCCCAGCTAATTTTTTTTTACTTTTTGGAGAGATGAGGTCTTGAACTATTTAGAGCTTTTTAAATTGAACATTTAATCTGTGTTCAATTTAGTTGGACATATATTGTAGACATGTGGCACCTGTTCTTTCAGAGAGCTTGAAAATAGAAAAGTCTACTAAAGATATGAGCTTTTCTATGATTAAGGGCCTAACCAAGTACCCCAGATCAGGAATCACTAAACTATAGGCCACTGATAGACTTCCTGCCTGTTTTTGTAAACAAAGTTTTATTGAAACAGCCACATCTGTTTATTTTTGTATTGTCTGTCTGGTTTGGCAGAATTGACTAGTTGTGACAGAAGCTGTAAGCCTACAGAGCCTAAACTGTTTGTTATCTGGCCTAGAAAAAGTCACTTCTAGGAATTTAGAGGGGAAATGATTGAAAGGGGCTATAGCAGTAAGGGAAGGCTTCAAGGAAGAGGTAATCTTTGAGCTGAACCTTACACAGTGGAATTTGAATGAGGGAAAGGAGTGAGGATAGAAGGTGTTTCAAGTTTTGGGAGCAAAGTAAGAAAGTTGGTTATGTGTGATTTCTGGAGGTTTTAAAGATCATATAAGGAATAGTGGGAGATAAGGTCATAATGGAAAAGTCTTTGAATTTAGGTTAGATTTTAATTCTCTAGCTAATAGAAAGCCATTGCAGGTTTATGAGCAGGGGATGTCCTGATAAATGATTTAGGGAGATTTAATCAGCAGTGTCGTGTAGGGCAGATTGAAGAAGGTAGAAATCCAAATCAGGAAGTTTGTTGGAAAGCTTTCTCCCTGCAGTAACAAATGACCCCAACATTTCAGTGACTTACAGCAACAGAGGCTTATTTCTTGCTTGGGTTTCATTTGCTTGTGACTCTATTCCAAGATTCTTCATTTCTAGACCCAGGACCAGCCCTTATTTGGGACATGCTGTTTGTTTTTTTGTTTTTTTTTTTGAGTTGAAGTCTCACTCTGTTGCCCAGGCTGGAGTGCAGTGGCACACTCACAGCCACCCCAGCATCAGCCTGCTGGGCTCTGGTGATCTGTCCACCCCAGCCTACCAAGTAGTCAAAACTACAGGTGCTCGCTACCACACCTGGCTAATTTTTGATTTATTGTAGAGATGAGGTCTCACGAAGTTGCCTGGACTGGTCTTGAACCCATGGGCTCAGGCAGTCCACTCGCCTCTGCCTTCCAATGTGCTGGGATTACAGGCTGAGCCACTGAACCCGTCCAAGGGACATGCTGTTTTTATGTCCAGAGAGTAGCGGAAACTCAGTGTCTTTTCCAGCTTTATCTTGGACTGGACTAGCAGCTCAGGTTTCTTGGGCCAAAGCAGAGTGGGTTATACAGTCCTCTTAAGGGGATTCCATGAAGAGAGTAAACCAGCTGCTGCTTGCTGTCTGGGCAGTCATACCATAGGGTATCAGTGTAGCTGATGTCTTCCTTCAGCCTCACACACTGGATACTAGAGCCAGCTGCTGTATGCGGGAGCCCCTGAAGCATCTCAGACTCAGCATCCTCCTTCATTTCTGGCCTTGGCCCTTTGGGACTCTGAGACCATCATCTGCTTGGTTGCCACCTACCAGCTTGGTACCCTTGGTTCTCTCCTCAATTGCCATACCCTGAGGTTCCAGGTTCTACTGATGGTTCCTCTTGAACAGTGAGCAGACTATCCTTCCTGTTTCACTGGGACCACTGTCCAAGCAGAGTCTGTCATGTCCCTTCTGGTTTAGGCTATGCCTCTTGGGAAGTCTCCTGCCTTGGCCTTGAACCCCTCCCCTCTCTCTTTCACATAGCTGCTCAGGTGGTGTATGCAGAGCAGTAGTTTGACCCAGGGGTGATTTTTACATACTCAACCTCCTCCTCCCCCACATTTGGCAGTATTTGTAGACATTTTTGTTGTCCTAACTGGGGGGCCTGGCCAGGATGCATAGAGCTCAGGGATGCTGTTGAGTGCATAAGAGGGCACCCAGGCTCAGAGCATCTAGGTGAGTTGTTCCACTGCCTGGCAATGCTCCCTAGCTCCCCATTGCCTCCTAGACTGTGTTCCACAGCCTGTGTGTCCACAACCCATTCTGCTCTCCAGTGATACCGAAACCAAGCTGATGGGACCCCTTCAGTCCTTTCACCCAGGCTCAGTCCGCTTTAGCAGGAGCCCTTCTTGGATTCCTCCCCATCAAGTATTTCTTCTGCTTCCCCTGGAACTCTGTGTGATGCTTTTGGTCACTGTACAACCACACATTTTCTCCCCTCTTGACTGGGAAGTCCTTGAGAACAATAGATACTTTTTTTTTTTTTTTTTTTTAGTAAGAGTCTCATTCTGTTGTCCAGCCTGGAGTGCAGTGGCATGCTCATGGCCACCACAGCCTCGACCTGCTGACCTCAGGCGATCCTTCCACCTTAGCCTTTTGTAGCTGGAATGACAGGCATGCACCACCACATGTGGCTAATTTTTTTTTTTTTTGAGTCAGAGTCTCACTCTGTCACCCAGGCTGGAGTGCCATGGCATACTCACAGCCACCCCAGAGTCGACTTGCTGGGCTTAGGCGATCCTTTCACCTTAGACTTCCAAGTAGCCAGAACTACAGGCGTACCCTACCACACCCAACTAATTTTGATGTATTATAGAGACAAGGTCTTGCCAAGTTGCCTGGGCTGGCTTTGAACCTGCGGGCTCAGGCAGACCACTCACTTCGGCCTCCCAAAGTGCTGGGATTACAAGCTGAGCCACCGAGCACAGCCTAATTTTTTGAGTTATTGTAGAGGTTGTAGAGGCAAGTTGCCCAGGCTGGTCTCAGGCAGTCTTCTCGCCTCTGCCTCCCAAAGTGCTAGGATTATATACATGAGCTACTGTGCCCAGCTATGTTTGTATTCTTAATGTCTTGTTGCATATTGCCGTATTTTCTTTGAGCACTGACTGCAGTAAAGGTGACTGGATTTAGGATGGGAAATTGACTGCAGGAGTGCGGGAATGACTCCTTTAGGGGTTGATTGTTTCCTAGGGGCTCTCTCATAGCTTGCTTTCCTAGGTATACTTTTTTTTTTTTTTTTGAACTCAGGGTATCACTATGTTGCCCAGGCTGGAATGCAGTGGTACAATCACAGCCTACTGCTGCCCTGACTTCCTGGGCTCAAGTGATCCTTCTGCCTTAACTTTCTGAGTAGCTGGGACTATAGGTGCACACCACCATACCCAGACAATTTTTTTTTTTTGAGTTGGAATCTCACTCTGTTGCCCAGGCTGGAGTGCAGTGGCATGCTCACAGCCACCACAGCCTCAAACTGCTGGGCTCAGGTGATCCTCACGCCTCAGCCTCCTGAGTAGCTGGAACTACAGGCACGTGCCACCAAGCCTAGCTAATTTTTTGATTTATTGTAGAGATAGGGGTCTCACTAAGTTTCCCAGACTGGTCTCAAACCCATGGGATCAGGCAATCCTCTTACCTCGACCTCCCAAAGTGCTGGGATTACAGGCTTGAGCCACCACGCCTGGCCAGATAGAGGTGCTATTTCTAGGGATGGATTCTACAGGTACATCTGCACACTCACAAGAGGCGAAGCCTACAGGCTTGTTTGCAACTGCACAAAAATTACAGCATTTCCATACAGCAGAACACAATGCAGCCATGGAAAAGAATGTACTGAGAAACATACTGATATGGAATGACCTCTCAAACATGGTTGAAAAAGGCAAGTTTCAGAAACTTTTTAAAAAGAAAAGGGTAGGAAAAAAGAATACATCCACATTTTTGACTGCATAGTTACAAAGTATCTGTGAAGGAGATACAAGGAACTGGTCATAGCAGAGTCTCCAGGGGAACCAGGTTAGGGAGGAGAAACTGAAAAGAAACTTCACTGTGCACCCTTCCTACTATTGAACCATGTGAATATATTATCTGTTCAAAAATAAATAAAATTGAAGTGTTTTAGGAAGCAAAGCATAGACAGAATCTATGAGAATAAAAAAAATGTATCTTAGTGACCAGGCACAGTGGCTCACACTTGCAATCCCAGCACTCCAACCTGAGTGACAGAGTGAGATTCTGACTCAAAAAAAAAAAGAAAAAAGAAATAGCACCTCTTTCTTCAGTCACTGTTTATTCTTTTACATCAAGGTTTGCTCGTCTCTTAACGTCTTTAATTCTGCACTTCCTTTGGCCATTTATTTCTCCCAATTATCTAGCTCTCTGTATTTTATTTATTTATTTATTTATTTTGAGTTGGAGTCTTACTCTGTCACCCAGGCCGGAGTGCAGTGGCACGCTCACCCTAACGGCCACCCCAGCGTTGACCTGCTGGGCTCTGGCGATCCTTCCGCCTCAACCTTCCAAGTAGCCAGAACTACAGGCACGCGCTACCATGCCTGGCTAATTTTTTTTTTTTTTTTTAATTGGAGTCTCACTGTCGCCCAGACTGGAGTGCAGTGGCCACTCCTGGCCACCACAGCCTCGACCTGCTGGGCTCCAGCGATCCTTCTGCCTCAGCCTTCCAAGTAGCTGGAACTACAGGCTCACGCTACCATGCCTGGCTAATTTTTTTGATTTACTGTAGAGATGAGGTCTCGCCTACCTAGGCGGGTCTCGAACCCGCGGGCTCAGGCAGTCCACTCACCTCAGCCTCCCAAAGGCATGGGATTACAGGCTGAGCCACTGAGCCCGGCTTAATTTTTGATTTATTGTAGAGACAAGGTCTCACCAAGTTGCCTGGGTTGGTCTCGAACCTGCAGGCTCAGACAATCCACTTGCCTCGGCCTCCCAAAGTGCTGGGATTATAGGCTGAACCACCGAGCCCAGCCACTCTCTGTATTTTAAATAATATAGTCAGATTAAATGAGTTTCTCATTTGGAAATTGGGTCACTTTTTGTGTGTTCTTACAGTTAAGAGTGGCTAAGAATAAACACATCCATGCAGAAGCTTGTCCATGAGCGTTCACAGCAGCACTGTTCACATTAGCCAAAAAATGGAAACAACCCAAATGTCCATCAACTGATGAAAGGATAAACAAAATGTGGTGTATCTATACAATGGAATATTATTTGACAATAAAGAAAAATGAGTTACTGATTCATGCTTTAACATGGATGAACCTTAAAAATATTATGCTGAATGAAAGAAGACAGACACATACTGTATGATTCCATTTCTGTGAAATGTCCAGAATAGGTAAATCTATAGAGACAGTAGATTAGTGGTTGCCAGGAACTGGGGGGATGACAGTCAAGAGGTATGGAGATTTTTGGGGGATAATGAAAATATCCTGGAATTGACTGTGGTGAAGGTTGCATACATCTTTGATTGTACTAAAAAAAAATCTAAAACTGTATGCTTTAAATGGATGAATTGTATACTATGTAAATTATATCTCAGTGAAGCTGTTAAAAGCAAGAGTAACTAGGATTTTTCTGAAGTGGTCATACCAAGGTGGGGTCCAAAGGCTTGGTGCTCACAGAGGGCCTTGGTGTAGATGTATTTCTGTGGGTTGTGGCAAAGTGATAAGTCTGATCAGTTTCTGAGATATTAGGCTGTAGTATGTGTCACACTTATCTTGGTGCAGAAGACTTGAGTTAAATTTTGACTTAATCTCTGACTTTTGTGATTGATTGTGGGTAAGCTACTTAACCACCGGAGCCTGGGCTCTCATCTGCAGATAAGATACTGGTCCTGTTTATTGTTGTCATGAGGCTGAAGCATGACTGTATTTTGATGGAGTCTGTAAATTACTATGTTATATGTGTATAAGACTTAAGCCGGGCTTGGTGGCTCAGCCTGTAATCCCACGCCTTTGGGAGGCTGAGTTGAGTGAATTGCCTGAGCCCGCGGGTTCGAGACCCGCCTGGGCAACTTGGTGAGACCTCATCTCTACAATAAATCAAAAAATTAGCCGGGTGTGGTAGCATGCGCCTGTAGTTCCACCTACTTGGAAGGCTGAGGCGGAAGGATCGCCGGAGCCCAGCAGGTCAAGGCTGCGGTGGCTGGGAGCGGCCACTGCACTCCAGTCTGGGTGACAGAGTGAGACTCCAACTCAAAAAAAAAAAAAAGACTTAAAAAAATAATTTCAACACTAAGAGGCTAATGAACCAGCAGAGCACATTTTTTTGTGCTTTTGCAGGCTGGCCTAAGACAAGACTACTATAGATGACAGTGTAGACAGAAGTGAGATGTGGACAGCACAACTGTCTCCCAGCTCCTAGCTGATGGGGCTGGGGCACAGGCTCAAAAGCTTCTGTCTGGCCAATAGCATTTGAGTCTGTTTTCCTTTCTTGCCATGCTCCTTTCGTCTTTTCTCCTTTTTCTCTTTGTCATTTCTTTAAGCTACTAGAGGCCATAGCACTAATTAGTCAAAGTGTTTGATGCCTCCTTCATGGACAGAGTTTCACAGTAATATTTGCCCTAAGATACTTCTAGTGGTTTTCTGTTACAATCCCTTCAACCATTCCTTGGGATTTCTCTGGCATGTTCTTCCTGGCAATTAGGGTTATGCCGAAGCCTATACAATGTGTTTCCCCAATTCACAGGTCTCATATTTATGCATCAGATTGCATGCTGCCTATGCTACTGATAAAGGTGAGCAGTTTCTGAAACTCCAGATATTGTTTTTCTATTTAATTGCGGTAACTTGAGCCTTTTATTTTATATTTTTGAGTCAAGATATCACTGTCACCCAAGCTGGAATATAGTGGCACAATCATGGCTCACCACAACCTCTAACTCCTGGGCTCAGGTAATCCTTCCATTCTCAGCCTTTCAAGTAGCTGGGAAGACTACAGGTGTGTGCCACCATGCCTGGCAATTTTTTTGATTTTTAATAGAGATAAGGTCATGCCATGCTGCTTAATCTAGTCTGGAACGTCTGTGCTCAAGCAATCCTTCCACCTTGACCTCCCAGAGTGTGAGGATTACAGACATGCGTCACTGCACTTAGCCTGGTCTTTTATTATGTATTCAGCATTCATCTATGTCATGGAAATTCCTACTTCCTTCTGACCAGAAGTAGCCTCTCGTTCCTTAAAGCTGGGAGGTGGTGATACTATGGAACCCTAGAGACCCTCATTTGCAGGCATGTGTAGGAACCACAGTGTCCAAGAATAGTGTGGGACTTTCTGCCTAAGGTCACTGGGATGCAGGATGGTCCTCAATCAGGGGCAGAGCTCTTCATTGGTTTGGCAGGGCTCTAATGCCTGGTGGTTTATTTGCCAGCCCCATCCACACTCATCCTGCTTCTGTCTCTCATGTCACCCTGTGTGCCAGTTATTTGGCAGTCAGATGCCCCTGAGCTGGAGACAGTCCAGGTCTCGGGGAGACATGAGTGGCTTGTGCTAGCATCCTATGGAGAGCAATGGTGGCAGTGTTCCTGGGGTCTTAAGGAGACCCTTAGGGTAACGAGTCTGGAGGGTCATGGAGTCGAGGTAGGTTCTGGAGGAGTGTCTTGTCTAGACAGAAGGAGCATCACCAGCTAAGCCTTGATGATGTTAACCGGGCACAGGAAGAGTGCACCTGATGTGGGAGGGGCATGTGCACAAGGCAGGAACCAGCAGGTGTGCTGGCAGCTGCCAGAAGCTCTTTGTGACTTGGAGTGTCCAGCAGGAGGCAGGGACCAGCAGGTATCTGGGGGGTCAACAAGCGAGTGGGAGAGGTTTTTTGCAGCATGTTGTGGGTTGGACTGTCCCCTGAAGGGGAGCACTTGTCAGCTCACGCCTTACCTTCAGAGTCAGTACATGGTTAGGAAGAGCAAGGGGGCTTGCAAGAGTTTTTTTCTAGCTCCAGCTTTATCCATTAATTTCCTTTTTGAAAAATATCAGAACTTATATGAAGTTATTATCTACCCTTGGCCCATTCTAATGTATTTTATTTAAATTATTTTTTATTATAAAGATGTGGGGTAGCCGGGCTTGGGGCTCAGCCTGTAATCCCACGCCTTTGGGAGGCTGAGGTGTGTGGATTGCCTGAGCCCGTGGGTTCGAGACCCACTTGGGCAGCGAGACCTCATCTCTACAATAAATAAAAAAAGCGGGTGTGGTAGCGCATGCCTGTAATTCTGGCTACTTGGAAGGCTGAGGTGGAAGGATCGCCGGAGCCCAGCAGGTCGAGGCTGCGGTGGCCGGGAGCGGCCACTGCACTCCAGTCTGGGCGACAGAGTGAGACTCCAACTCAAAAAAAAAAAAAAAAAAAAAAAGATGTGGGGTACAATTCAGGGTTAGGTATTCTAATGTATTTTAAATGATAAATCAATTGCAGAATCTGGACTACTTGCCTGCTGATGACTGTACAGCTGGCCAGGAAATGCTGCTGGGGCAAAGGCTTCATCAGTACTCTTCAGAGCCCCTCAGAGCTTTGCATGGTGTCTCCAGATGGCTATGGCCCTCAGGAAGTATGAGACACATAGCGCAGTCTTCGTTTAATTTTAATTTAATGTAATTTATTTATTTTTGAGTTGGAGTCTCATGCCTGTCACCAGGGCTAGAATACAGTGGCACAGTCATATCTATAGCAGCCTCAAACTTTGGGTTTGAGTAATCCTCTTGCCTCAGCCTCCCAAGTAGCTAAGACTACAGGCATGCACCACCATGCCCAGCTAATTTAAAAAAAAATTTTTTTTGTAGAGATGAGGTCTTACTGTATTGCCCAGGCTAGTCTCAAACTCCTGGGTTTAAGCAGCCCTCCCACCTCAGCCTCCAAAGTGCTGGGATTACAGGGATGAGACACACAGGCCTCATTTCACATTGACTGTGAAAGTACTTGGAAAGAACCAACACTGGGAATTTGCAAACTGGAGTTAGCATGTTCTTGGTATATGAAGGACCCTGGTTGGGTATTCAGAGAAGCTTAAATGCCCTGATGCATGAACATGTGTGGGTGGTTTGAGAGGAGGAAGCTTCAGTGGAGTTAGATTGGTGGCCGAGCCTTTCTGTCATTTGTTCCATGGTTACCTGAGTGCTGGGGGCTGACAGTGCAGGGATGAGGCCCCTGCCTACCCAAGCTCAGAGTCCAGTGTAGGAAACAGACAATCATGGTTGACAGTTGTGGTTTTTGCTCTAAAAGATGGGAACAGGGTTGTGAGAGCAAACCTAGGATACCTTGTTCAGATGAGAGGCTTAGGGAAAACCTCCCAGGATTGAGACTAATTATGAGGCCCACAGGAGAGGATGGTGGGGATCAACTTCTGTGGCAGCCCTGGGGCAGCAGGACCATTTGGTGGGAACCCAGGACAGGGCAGGAGATGGGGCAAGTAAGGCAGCCAGTCAGATTGTGCCAAAGGCCTATCCAGATAGTCTTCCTGAAAGCATCACTCAGGCTTTTGTGTCAAGAGCAAATCAAGGAAATGCAGAAACAGTTGTGCCTTGCCTGTGGTTCAGGTGAGTGGCAATGGGGTGGATGCTGAGAGGAGTTGGCAGAGGTGTGGGCTCAACAGGGTGGATGGGGAGGGTAATGGGAGGGGGTGTCATGAGCAACTGGCACAGGCACTTAGTCTTAAGATGCTGATCCTGCTTCCCATTGTGTTGTAGCACATAGCAGAATTCCAATCTTTTTCATTACTGAATAATATTCCACTGCATGGATTGACCCCTTTTTGCTTATTGACGGACATTTGAGTAGTTTCCACTTTTTTTTTGAAAGCAGGATTTATTGAGAGGATAGAAAAACTCCCACAGTGGAAGGGGACCCAAAGGGGTTGCCCAGTTTCTACTTTTTTACTATTATGAATAATGACTACTTGTGTGTATTCATGTAATTACTGGACCATACGGTAATTCTGTGTTCATTTTTGAGGAAATGTCAAACTGTTTCCAGAGCAGCTGCCCCATCCTACATTTCCACCAGCAATATATAAAGGTTCCAATGTTTCCACATCCCTGATAACACTTGTTATTGTCCATTTTGTGATTATAGCCATTTCAGTGGGTGTGAAGTGATAATCTCATTGTGGTTTTAGTTTGCATTTCCCTGATGGCTAATGATGTTGAACATATTTTCTTGTTTTTATTGGCAATTTATCATCTTTGAAGAAATGTCTATTCAGATCTTTTGCCCATTTTTCATTTGAGTTATCTTTCATTATTATTATTGCTGTTATTATTATTATTATTATTTTTTGAGTTGGAGTCTCATTCTGTCGCCCAGACTGGAGTGCAGTAGCTGCTCCCAGCCACCACAGCCTCAACCTGCTGGGCTCCAGCGATCCTTCTGCCTCAGCCTTCCGAGTAGCTGGAACTACAAGCATGCGCTACCACACCCGGCTAATTTTTGATTTATTGTAGAGATGAGGTCTCACCAAATTGCCCAGGCGGGTCTCGAATTATTATTATTTTTTTTAGTTAGAGTCTCACTCTGTCGCCCAGGCCGGAGTGCAGTGGCATGCTTATGGCCACCCCAGCATCGACCTGCTGGGCTCTGGTGATCCTTTCGCCTTATTCTTCCAAGTAGCCGGAACTACAGGCGCATGCTACTACGCCCGGCTAATTTTTGATTTATTGTAGAGACAAGGTCTCACCAAGTTGCCCGGGCTGGTCTTGAACCCAGGGACTCAGCAATCCACTCACCTCAGCCTTCCAGAGTGCTGGGATTATAGGTTGAGCCACTGAGCCCAACCTATCTTTCATTATTAAGTTTGGTGTTATTCATATGTTTGGTATACAAGTTTATAATAAAAGATATATACACATTACAAATATGTTCTCCCATTTTACGAGTTTTTTATTTCACTTTCTTGATGGTATCATTTGCAGTACAAAAGTTTTTAATTTTGATGAACTCCCTTTTATTTTCTTTTGTCACTTGTACTTTGGGGTTGTAGGTAAGAAACCATTGCCCTACCTGAGGTCATAAAGGTTTATACCTTTTTCTCTCCTAAGTTTTATAGTTTTTGCTCTTACACATACATTTCTATCTTTATACATCGCTGTATACATTGTTGATCTATACATTTAGGTATTTAATTCATTTTGAGTTGATTTTGTAAATGGTGTGAGGTAGGGTACAACTTTGCTCTTCTGCGTGTGACCATGCTGCTGACCCAGCACCACTGGAAAGACAGTTCTTTCTTTCTCCCATTGAATTTCTCAGCACACTTTTCAAACATCTTTTTTTTGAGTTGGAGTCTCACTCTGTCGCCCAGACTGGAGTGCAGTGGCCACTCCCGGCCACCGCAGCCTCGACCTGCTGGGCTCCAGCAATCCTTCCGCCTCAGCCTTCTGAGTACCCGGAACTACAGGCGCACGCTACCACGCCCAGCTAATTTTTGATTTATTGTAGAGATGAGGTCTCGCCAAGTTGCCCAGGTGGGTCTCGAACCCGTGGGCTGAGGCAATCCACCACTCACCTCAGCCTCCCAAAGGCGCGGGATTACAGGCTGAACCACCGAGGCCGGCTCAAAAATCATTTGACTGTAAATTTCTTGACTCTCTACTCTGAACCAGAGGGTCTTTTTATCTGTCCTTATACCTGTACCACACTGTCTTGATTACTGTAGCTTTGTGGTAAGTCTTCAAGTCAGAAGGAGTCCCCGTTTTATTCTTTTCCAAGATTGTTTTGACTATACTGGATTCCCTTGAATTTTCATATGAATTTCAGAATCAGGCTGTCAATTTTCTCAAAAAAGCTTGATTTTGTTAGGGGTCTGTTGGATATGTAGATCAGTGTGGAGTATTTTGTCATCATAATAATGTTAAGTCTTTCATTCCTCGAAGATGAGATGTCTTACTATTTGTTTAGACTGTCTTTAATTTTTTTCAATAATATTTTGTAGTTGGGCATGGTGACTCATGCCTGTAATTCCAGAACTTTGAGAGGCAGAGGCGAAAGGATTGCCTGAGCCCAGGGACTTGAGACCAGCCTGGGCAACTTGGTGAGACCTCTTGTCTACAATAAATCAAAAATTAACTGGATGTGGTGGCGCACACCTGTGGTTCCAGTTACTTGGAAGGCTGAGGCCGATGATATCATTTGCAGTACAAAAGTATTTAATTTTGATGAACTCTCGTTTTTTTTTTTTCTTTTGTAGCTTGTACTTTGGGGATGTAGGTAAGAAATCATTGCCCTACCTGAGGTCATAAAGCTTTATGCCTATTTTTTCTCCAAGTTTTATTGTTTTTGTTCTTACACCTACATTTCTACCTTTATACATCACTTTATACATTTTTGATCTATACATTTAGGAGTCAGCAGTCAAGGCTGTGGTAGCTGTGAGTGTGCCAGTGCACTTCAACCTGGGCAAGTGAGACTGACTCAAAACACACAGACACAGACTCACACACACACACACACACACACACACACACACATACACACATACACACACACACACACATATATATTTTGTAGTTTCAGTGCACTTCTTAGATTAAGTTTATTCCTAAATAAATTCTTTTTGATGTTCTTATACGTGGAATTCTTGTCTTAATTTTATTTTCAGATTTTTCATTGCTAGTGAGTCTTCTAAAAATATTATTTTCTCCTAAGTATTTGAACAGATGTTTAAAATTTAAGACGCATTCTTAAAGGGTACACAGTGAAGTGTCTTCTACCCTTGCCCCTCAGCTGTCCAGGTCCCCTCCCTGGAGCCAGTTAGCTACTTTGTATGTGTATGTTCTTTTCTCCCCCATTTGGTTGACAGTTCTAAATGAGCAATAAAAATTAGACATTAGACCAGGCTCAGTGGCTCAGCCTGTAATCACAGCGCTTTGGGAGGCCGAGGTGAGTGGATTGCCTGAGCCTGTGGGTTCGACACCTGCCTGGGCAACTTGGCGATACCTCATCTCTATAATAAATCAAAAATTAGCCGGGCGTGGTAGTGCGCGCCTGTAGTTCCAGCTACTTGGAAGACTGAGGCAGAAGGATCGCTGGAGCCCAGCAGGTCGAGGCTGCAGTAGCCAGAAGCGGCCACTGCACTCCAGTCTGGGTGACAGAGTGAGACTCCAACTCAGGGAAAAAAAAAAATTGTACATTAAAAAATTTTATGCCGGACTCAGTGGCTCAACCTGTAATCCCCGCACTTTGGGAGGCCTAGGCAAGTGGATTGCCTGAGCCCACAGGTTCAAGACCAGCCTAGTCAACTTGGCGAGTCCTTGTCTCTATAATAAATTAAAAATTAGCTGGGTGTGGTAGTGCGCGCCTGTAGTTCCAGCTACTTGGAAGACTGAGGCAGAGGGATCGTCAGAACCCAATAGGTCGACGCTGGGGTGGTGGTGAGCATGCCACTGCACTCTAGCCTGGGCAATAGAGTGAGACTCCAACTCAAAAAAAAAAATTTTTTTTAAAAATACACACATTTAAAAAATCCTTTCTGAAAAAATGAGGAGTAAACAAATGTGGCTTCTATTCCATCACATCATATTCCCCAATTTTCAGGGGGCCAAGAATTTACTAGCTTTTTTGAGTCCTGAAAGGAGGTTAAAATAAAGACTGTAAATTCAGTTCCCTGAAGCACATAACTGGCATTTTCAGCTTGCTCAGTGGTTTGAACGTTGCCTCTTCAGAAGAAACTGTCACTGGCTGTAAAGTCTAAGAAAATGTTTCAAAGACAAATATTGCCTATTATCATTGTTGTTAGCATTGATGTTATCTGATGCATATGTTCTGAACACATTCTGGGTTTTATATAATTATGCCTTAGAACAATTTATGCAGTGGGTACGCTTTTTAGTAGATGAGGAAACTGAGGCTGGAGAGTGCTGTGACCTGCCCAGATCACACAATGCATAGGCAGAGCCAGGATTCAAATCCAGGTGTCTTGATTTTAGAACTTGTTTTCTTAACCACACTTCCTCCCCTGTCCTGTCACCTCTCTGATCTCAGGGCAAAAACACTTTGTAAATTGAGACTTGGTATGTCCAGAAACTATTCCAGGTGCTAAGATGTCACAGTGAAAAGGAAAAGACAAGCTTTTGCTCTCTTGGAGCTTATGTCCTCACAGGGCAGTAATGAACAAACACATAACATTTATAGTTAGTTGTGAGGTATCAGTGCTACAGAGAGGAAATCAGGGAGAGCATGGGATTGGAATGTGGCCTGGTCAGGTGGGCCTCGGTCACAAAGACCAGGCATTTGGGCATGTGAAGGAGGTAAATCTTTGGTAGAGGGGAGGCGTACAGGCAGAAGGGACAGCAAATGTAAAGGGCGGAGGGTCAGCATGAGCCTGCTGTGCTGGGGGGCTGAGTGGGAGGCATGAACAGGATGGCCTGTGGGCAGAGTGGGGACAGGGACTTTGGAGCAATCTGCCTTGTCTGTTTTATTAGGATCCTGCTGGCTGCTGTGTTGAGGGAGGGAATGAGGAGATTGCTTATGAGCTGACCACAGCAGGCCTTACCCATGTGGCAATGATGAAGGTCATAGAGTGTTTTGTTTTTATTATTTTATTATTTTAGAGTTGGAATTTATCTCTGTTGCCAGACTGGAGTGCAGTGGTATGATGACAGCACATTGTAGCCTTGAACTCCTAAGATCAATTGATTCTCCCTCCTCAGCCTTCTGAGTATCTGGGACTGTAGGCACAGCTCCGACCCATGGCTAATTTTCTTCATTTGTTTTAATTTTCTGTATTGAGTTTTCTGGACATATTTTGAAGTTAACTAGTAAGGTTTCCTAGTGGAATTGCAGTGGACTAACTTGGGTAGAAGCCTAGAAGGTCAATTTGGGTATGCTGCATTTGCGAGCCTAAGACATCAGAGGTGATTGGTGTTTAGGAGAAGTCATAAAGTGTCAGATGGGGAATCCTAGGCATGGAAGTACCCACCATGAGCCTGGGGAGGCCTCCAGGGGAATGGATGTAGGTAGACAAGGGAGCCAGGGGCTGGGTATGGAGCCTCCTGCAGTGTGAGATCCCAGAGCAGGAAGGAGGCTACTGTGGTTGGTTCTGGTTTGACCCCGCCAAGTCTCTTGTTGAAGTTTGATCTCCGGTGTTGGAGGTGGGAGATGTTGGGGTTATGGGGGTGGATCTTTTATGGTGGCTTGGTGCTATCCTTGAGGGAATGAGTGAGTTCTTACTCTTAGTTACCTTGAGAGCTGGTTGTTAGAACCTGATCATCCCCCATTGCTTCCTCTCTCACCATGTAATCTCTGTTAGCTCCCTTCCCTTCCACAAGTGGAAGCAGCCTGACACAATCATCAGAAACATGCTGGTGCCATGCTTCTTGTACAACCTGCATAACAGGGAACCAAATAAACCTCTTTTCATTATAATTACCCAGCCTCTCGGGTATTCCTTTATAGCAACACAAGTGGACTAAGATGGAGGCCTTAGTGACCAAGAGGCCAAATGAGAAAGGCTAAAGTTAACTAGGGAGGAGGAGGGAGTGGTCCAAGGTGGATAATGGAGAGGAGGAAGTGGTTTGATCCATTGTGAGGTGAGGGAAGCAGAAGTAACTGACATAGGACTTAACGTCAAGGTTGTTCATGATTTGAAAAACAGATTGGGAGGTGTGAGCATGATTAGAGTGGGTTTAAGAGGAAATAGGACAAAATACAGGTGGTACAGACACCTCATTCAAGTATGTTTGCTGCAAGGGGGCAATAGAATTATTTGTTCACATATTACTCAGAAGCAAGAAATGATAGGCAGTTTAGTGCTGATAGAACTAATCCATAGAGAGGAAAGAATGTTAACGTAGAAGAGAAAGGCTTGCTGGAGCAATGTTTGGGAGTGTTGCAGGTGCATGTAGGGCAGCAGGCAGGCAGTGCTGGTTCTTGGGGTCTGTGGAAGTTCCCTTCTGAGGCTTTTCTCAGAGGAGAAGGAAGCAGGTTCTCAGTTGAGAGTGAGAATGGGAAGGAGATGCTGGAGGTTGCAGGCAGAGAAGGTGTAAAATGGGCTGGGGAGGATTTAAGATGGCCAGGTGGCCTCAGGCCATGTGCTGATGTGAGGGTTGGTGGGGAGGAAAAGGGAGGCTGATCTGAGTGTGTTTTCTTCTGGGTGTGTTTAACTGTAGTTGTGTAATCAGGGAGCATTGGGTTAACCATGCATGTTGGTTTGCCAAGTAAGCATGGTCCCAAGGGATTTGAGACTATTATGGGAGTTAGGCTGTTATCCCTTGTTAGAAGGAAAGAACCTGAGGCCAGGTGGCTGGTGAATAGAGCCCACATCTGCGCTGGTCTGGCTGGAGTGTTATGTGAGAGGAGGATCTGGGGAGAGGGTGGGATTTCACCTTCACAGCTTTGGGAACCTTTGAGTAGAGTGGAGTGGGCACATCCTAGGACACTGTGAGTGTGTGTGTATGAAGGGGCCACGGTGGTTCAGGAGGGTATGACAGCACTGGGACCCTGTGTTGAGCTGCATGGTTCTGATGGTGATGCTGGCAGGGCTCCCTGCAGCTGGGCTGGACTGTGATGCACGTGTGTTGGCCAGTGTCACCCCAGGGGTGTTCCTCAGAGGAATGGAGAATCCTGTCCATGATGTGCTGGCAAGAATAGCTGCATGAGCTTGGACTCCAGCCTGATTGTGTGGTCCTGGCTGCTGCTCACGAGTGTATGACTAGGAAGGGTCCTTTCAGCACTTCTGTAGCTGGAGACAAAGGAGAGTTAGATGAATGTGGGACCTGAAATGAGATCAGTGTTCCACTATGGAGCCATGTGTAATCTCAATGTTTCCCAGAAAGAAACTGAATCACAACATGTCTATACAATGGGGCACTGCACTCCAAAGGATAAGGTGGCTATGTCTGGCCAAAACATGAAGTGCTAGAAGAAAAAGATAAAGAAAAAAGAAAAATGTACCAGTTCACAGTAATTGCTATTTTTGTAAATTGAAAAGAATATGTAGTTTTACACATCCTGATATATACACAGAATTTTTTCTGGAAATAAACATAAGGCAATCAACAATGGCATCTTTGTTGGGCTTCTCAGCCATGTTACAACTTTTATTTTCTGAAACAATGTCTGAAGACTTACCTGCTCTATGGGATAATGAACTGTTTCCATTTTCTTTTTTTTTTCCTTCTGAGTAAATAACCCTGAGAGATGTGTGAATTGTTCAGACAAGACAAGACAAGACAGGACAGGACAGGACAGGACAGGACAGGACAGGAGTGGGATGGAAAAGGGCAAGTAGAAGTGTGTGGTGGGTGCAAAGACTGCCTGTCCAGATGCATCTGTGGTGTTCAAGTTTCTTGTATAACTATGTTTGCCGAGGTCTGCACTGGGGGCAGCAGGCGAGTTATATAGCTTATCAGTCCTAGAGCTGAGAGGCTGGATCCCAGTGTTTGGGCCTGGATGAGAGTGCACTTCCCTGCTGAGGTCAGACATTCTGCTGTGGACTGTGCTATGGGTCCACACCTCACCACATCAGCTCACTATATGACAGGTGCCCTGGACATCTGGCTGTGTCCAGCTGCTGGTTCTCCCACATCAGAAAGTGTGGCCGTCCTCTAATTTAAATAGTGGCATGCTGCTCCTCTACTGAAAAGTCTTTAGTAGCTTTAATACTAAGGGTACAATTAAATTTTTTTCTTGTGTTCTCTGAGCCTTCTGAGCTCTGCAGTAGCACTGGGGAACTCTTCCCTTCTCTCCCTGGAGCAACCAGTCCTTTCTTCTTGCTGGCTTCTTTCTCCACTTTGAGGTCTTAGCGTACAGAGCTATTTTCTCCCATAATTTAATGTAGGACCTTCTTGCTATTCTTTCTCATAGAACTTTATTCTTTTCTTTAATAGAAGTTACCAGAATTTACAATTACATATTTGCTCTTTACTTGTTTCTTATCTTTCTTCTTTAAAGTGTAAGGGCAGGAATCGTGTCAGTTTTGTTAATCATTGTCTACCCAGGGCCTGGTATAATACAGATATGTAAATGCAAAATAAGTATTTTAAAAAATGAATTAGTGAATGTTGTAAATAGAAAAAATAAATAGTGGAAGAATTAATGAGATCCATCAGGAATGCAACAGATATTGCTAGCTCCTGCTACATATAATAATATAATAACATGTAATTTATAGTTACCTGAATGATGGAAATAAGTGTCCAGTAGCCATTCAGAGGTGAGTGCCCCATTTGGGGTGGGTGACCCCTAAGTACTATGTCTTAGAGTGTGGATGGTTTTGGTTAGAAAGAGAGGTAAGAAGAAAGCACACTGGGGGTGACAGGCATCCAGGTGGGAGTGGGATCTGGCAAGTGTGAGGTGTTACTGGGGAGCAATTAATGAAATGTTTTTATTGGGACAGAGTAGAAATGGGAAGTAAGTCTGGACCAAGATCATGAGAGAAGTATGTTTTAGAGCAGGCCATTCCATGTGTGGTTGCTAAGCACTGAATCGTGACTAGCAAGTCTGAACTATATAAATGTTACTACGTTTTAATTTAAATAGCCAGTGACAAGTGACTACTGTATTGCACAGTGCAGTTCCAGAAGATGCCAGTGTAAGAAATGTCCCTTTTTTGGTTGGGGGGGCGGGGAGATGTTGGGGGTACCACTGAATGTTTATCGTGATGAAAGTGACATGCTCTTGGCTGGCCTTTTGGAAGATAATTGAATGTGGTGTGGGCATGAGATGGGATTAGGAGAGGGAAGGCTGAAAGCATTGAGAGTATTGTGTTATTTTATTTATTTTTTAAAAACAGGATTTATTGAGAAGACAGAAAAGTGGAGGGGACCCAAAGGGGTTGCCTGTATTGTGTTATTTAACCAGAGACCAGTCAGAAGGAATTCAGGGAGTGGAGATTATGGTTCAACGCATCCTTGACCTCCTGGGCGCAGGCAATCCTTCTGCCTCAGCCTCCCAAGTAGCTGGGACTACAGGCATGAGCCATTGTGCCTGACTGGCAAGAGGCCATTGAGGCTTAAAGTAACCTGTGGCTGCAGAGCTGATTTTGAGGTGCCCTGGAGGATGAACAGTGGTAAGACCTGGGGGCCTGGGAGGACTGGGCCTGAGAGGAGGAGACAGAGGCATTCTACCCCTCTGAGCCTGGGAAGCAGAACAGTTGTGTGCTGTGGACAGAAGTAGATGTATGCAATGCAATTACATGCAGTGTTGGGGAAAAGTGATTTGGGGAGGAGAGTACTGTTGAGATTCAAGTGAGGAAGCACTATCTAGGAAAGGTCCACCTGGTATTTATAAAGTGAGATGAACCTGGCATTTGAGGGAGAGGTGTCTGGAGTAAAGATTTGGGTCTTAGCTACAGAGAGGTTATAATAGAGACTATGGGAACAGAATGAGGAGTTCAAAAGATAGGGCGTAGGGAAAAAAGAACCTTGGAGTGTCCCACAGTTGGAGGAGGGTAAAAACACATGAATCCTTCAAGGCAGCCAGGGAAGGGGGAATGAGAGAAGCAGCAGTTAGCGCCGCTCCAGAGAGAGCGTGGACCAGCTAGTTACAAAGGTGTGGCAGAGTATGAGAGCCAGGGAATGAACTAAGGCTGGGGATTTGGCAAAAGATTGGAATTCTCTGATCTCTTTGTTTAGGCCTCATGAAATATTTTAGAAAATGTCTCACAGGCTTGAATTTGGAACACATTAATAATAGCACTTGTATCTCATCTTAGATCGGAGGACTGATGTGAGAAAAGGGAACACTCAACCTCAGAGATATTTTGTTGTGATTGAGACAGAACTTAATGGAAATATAAAGTTGAAGTACATGAACTTGCAGGCTTTATAGGTCAACAACTGTTGAAAATGGCAACTTCATATGATATTTGATTGTATAACAAAGCTCTCTTCAAATGAGCGGTGTCCCAGTACATGTAGGGAGTCATTGGGTGTTTTCTTCAGGCCTTTACTATGTGAGCATGTTTTTGGGCTGATAGTAGGTTAACTGCTCTGGTCAGTGTGTTGCTGTCTGCTATTTTGACTATAATAATTACATCTTTTACAAATGTGTATATTATTTATTACTGTTCATTTTGAGTTCCCTGGGAAGCAGACTCTGAGATGGAGATTTGCATTTAGGAAGTTTATTTATTGGGGAGTGTTTTCAGAATCAGCACCTGTGGAGAGAGTGAAGGAAATGGAGTTGAACAGGGCAGTAGGGCTATGTATGATGCCCCAGCATCATTGGGCTGTCCCATTCATGAACCTGGTACACCTTGCCATGATTAAGGTCCTTTTTTTTTTTTTTTTTGAGTCGGAGTCTCACTCTGTCACCCAGACTGGAGTGCAGTGGCCACTTCCGGCTACCACAGCCTTGACCTGCTGGGCTCCGGTGATCCTTCTGCCTCAGCCTTCCGAGTAGCTGGAACTACAGGCGCGTGCTACCACGG
>NW_007256815.1:134563-136328 GCF_000164805.1 Carlito syrichta
AGCGTGTGCCTGTAGTTCCAGCTACTTGGAAGGCTGAGATGGAAGAATCACCTGAGCCCAACAGGTTGAGGCTGCCATGGCGGTGAGTGTGCCACTGCACTCCAGCCTGGGCAACAGAGTGAGGATCCAACTCAAAAAAATAAATAAATAAAATAAAATGGTGTAGTTGTTGCACATAACCTACACATATCTTCCTGTATACTTTAAATCATCTTGATTTTACTTATAATACCTAATACAATGTAAATCATTGTTCCACTGCATTTTAAAAATGTGTATTATTTTTTATTGTATTGATTTTTTGGGGTTTGTTTTTTGAGTTGGAGTCTCACTCCGTCGCCCAGACTGGAGTACAGTGGCACGCTCCTGGCCATCCCAGCGTCGACCTGCTGGGCTCAGGCGATCCTTCTGCCTCAGCCTTCCAAGTAGTTAGAAAAACAGGCACTCACTACCATGCCTGGCTAACTTTTTTTTTTTTTATTTATTGTGGAGATGAGGTCTTGCCAAGTTGCCCAGGTTGGTTTTGAACCCGTGGGCTCAGGTATTGCTATTTTTTATTTTTATTTTAGAATATTTTCAATCCTTGGTTGGTTGAGCCCACAGAAATAGAGGACTGACTATATAGCTGTAGATTTTGTACATATGCTCTTTATCAGTTTGAGGAAGTTTCCTTCTATTCTCAGTTTGCCTTGAGTTTTTATTAAGAATGAATGGTAGATTTTGTCAGTTGCTTGTTTTGCCTCTGTTGTGTAGATTTTTCTTTTTTAGTCTGTTAATACTCATATGGTGAGCATACTGATTTTTTTTTTTTTTTAATAGAGACAAGGTCTCACTGTTTTGTCCAGGTGGGTCTTGAAATCCTGGCGTAAGCAATCTTGCTACCTTGGCCTCCCAAAGTGCTGGGATTAAAGGTGTGAACCACCACGCCTGGCCTTATACTGATTGATTGATTTTTTATTTTTTAATGTTAATCCAACCCTGCAATCCTGGGATAAACTCCACTTGGGTATCATTGTTTTATCCTTTATTGCTGGATTCAATTTGCTATAATTTTTAAATTTTAGGGATGTTTGTATCTGTGGTCATGAGGGATATTGTATATTGGTCTGTAATTTTCTTTGTAATGTCTTTGTCTGGTTTTGAGATCAGTATACTATTAGCTTCACAAAATGAGTCAAGAAATGCTTCTTCCAGAAAGTAGAAGGGAATAATTTGTATAAAATTGTTATTTTTCTTAAATGTTTAGTAAAATTCACCAGTGCAATAATCATCTTGGCCTGGAATTTTCTTTGTGGGGAGGTCTTTACCTATAAATTTGATTTCCTTAATAGTGGCTATTCAAGTTACCTATTTCTTCATGAGTGATCTTTGGTAGTTTTTGTAGTTCAAGGAAGTTGTCCATTTCATCTAATTTATTAATTCATTTTATAAATGTCAGTTAAAGTAGATTGATAAAAGTCCAGTCTTATATATCCTTAGAATAATTTTCGAATTTGTCTCTTACTCCCTTTGGTTCCATATGTTTTTCTCATGTGTTTTGAAGCTCTGTTATTAGATGCATACACATTTAGGATTGATAAATATTCCTGATGATTGACCCTCTTAATCACATGAAAAAGTTTTTTTTTTGAGTCGAAGTCTCACTCTGTCACCCCAGCTGGAATGCAGTGACACACTGCTCACAGCCACTGCAGCCTCGACCTGTTGGGCTCAGGTGATCCTTCTGCCTCAGCCTTCCAAGTAGCTGGAACTACAGGCATGCACC
>NW_007256815.1:137375-145989 GCF_000164805.1 Carlito syrichta
AAAAAAAAAAAAAAAATTAATAACAAATAAAAATTTTTAAAAATTAGCAGGGCAGGGTGGTGTATTGCCTCTAGTTCCAGCTACTTTGGAGGCTAAGGCAGGAGTATTGCCTGAGCTTAGGAGGCAGAGGCTGCAGTGAGCCATGATCGTGCCATCACACTCTAGCCTGGACAACAGAGTGAGACTTTGACCCAAAAAAAAAAATCTGACTATTAGTTTTTTAGCTACTTTTTTTGTATACTAGCCTTAATATTTGGGAAGGGAATCCCAAATGTGTATATGTTAGGTTGTTTGACATTGTCCCATGGATCCCTGAATACTGTTCATTTTTTATAGTCTTTTATCTGGGCTTCAGTTTGGATAATTTCATTTGTGGCCTTTACATTCACTGTTATTTTCTTCTCACAGTGTTTCAGTCACTTCTAGTGACAGATTCTTGTCAGCTCAGTGAGTCCCCCCTGCTCCCCACATCCTTGGTCTGAAAAGTGCCTCCAGGCAGAGCAAGCTGGACATGTGGGGTGCTCACCTTGCCTATTCCTCTTCCTGGGAACCACAGTCTTGTGCTATCTGTCTTTAATGTCTGACACTAATTTTTTTTTTTCACACATTTGTACAAGTTCTAGTTTTTACAGCAGAAGGACAGTCCAGTCCTGGTCATGACTGGCACTCTGGTTCCCTTTCCAACATAAGGCTGGTCCTTAGATTTTTTTTTTAAGATCAATTTTCTGCATGGTTAAGCATTGGTTTTTTCAGAGTGTCCGACTGTCAGTATTTGTGGTTTCTCAGTACAGGTGAGTGCCTGGCATTGGGGTGATAGAGTTACTTCTGTTGAAGAGTCTCCTTTTCTATCATCTCAGCAATGATTACCCTCCTAGGAAGTCTTTATTGTTATTGTTGAGTGAAACTTGTTCTACCTTTTTAAACTACTAGTAATTGAGTTTACCAATATCTTGTATTTTCTCTGCTCAGCATTGTTTCCCTCTAGGCTATTTTCTACTCCTTCGGTAGTTTTTTTTTAGTGAGGGTCTGTGAGTGCTGAAATCTGATACAACTTCAACTGTTATTTCTTTGTAGGGGATTGCTCTGGTTACTTTTGCTGTATAACAAATTACCCTAAAATTCAGGGGCCTAACACAGTTGTGTATTATAATCACTCATGATTGCTGTGGATCAGAAATTTGTGAGCAGCTTGTTATGGGGTCTCCTAGAGCTGCAGTCAAGATAGGAGCCAGGGATGGGTCATTCACTCATGCATCTGGTACTTGGGCTGAGGAGATTGGAACAACTGGGGCCCTGGAGGAGCATCTTGGAACCTGGAGGAGCAGTCGAGGGTAGGAGGAGCACTTGGGAGTCTGGAGGAACAGCTGGGAACAGGAGGAGCAGCTGAGGGCCTAGAGCAGCTGGTGCTTGTTGTCTCCATGTGGATGTTCCAGCCCAGTGGCCATAGCACAGGGCAACTCAGAACTCCAAATGCTGTACCACCTTTTCCAACCTGGCCTCTGAGGTAACAGGTCGTGTCTCCCTTGTTGTGTCTAGCAAGAGTGAGTTGTGAGGACCGCCTGTGCTCAAGGAAGGGGAATTAGACTCTCTACTGTTCTATAGAAATAGTGTCCAGGAATTTGTGCACATGTTTTCAGCCCATCACAGTCTTTTCTCTCTGGTAGCTTTTCGAACATTTAGTCCTTCATGACAGTGAGTCTAGGTGTAGGCTTCTTTTTATATACACTACCCAGCACATGGAGTGTATTTTTGCTCTGAGATATTGTTCTTGGCTGGCTGTTCCTTCTGTTTTCTTTTGGGGTCTTCTTGAACACATGCATGGCTTCCACCCACCCTCCCTGACACAGCATCTCGCTGTTTCTCTGCATTCTCCATGAGTTTCACTGAATGTTTCATAGTCTTTGGATTGGTTGTTCATCCACCAAAGTTCCTGACCTGACACAGTTGAAAGATGTTTTCAGATTGCTGTTTTGTTTTTATCAGGAATAATGTGAGGCTGACAACAGTGCACACTGGGTCAGTGGGGTGGGCAGCCGCAGGCTGGTGAGAGCCTTTTTCTTGTAGGAACATCCTTGGTGCAGTGGACATTGTGAATACAGGGCTCCAGCCCTAGGCACCTGTAGGGATATCTCTGGGGCTCTCCACAGTGAGAGTGAGGACCAAGACACCACCTTTGACATGGCAATCATGGGGGTTTCACATAAAGACAAACTATTCCTCCCTTAAGCGTAGTGGTGCCTCATTCTCACGTTCTAAGAAGGGTCAAAGCAAATCTTCCAACTGCTTCATCAACGAGGGAAACAGATAGAAATGCTGTCTTGTCCAGAGGGCGCTAGGATGTTCTGGGCAGTTTGGTCCTGGTGCTGTGTCTGTAACCACTGCACTGTGAAGGAACTCAGACCATGTGTCCTCTCAAGTGGTGCCGTGGCCACGGCTACCTCGAGACTCTGCGCTCATTGAGGTGCCTCACCAGGACCATGCTATCTACTCCAGGTTCTTTTGCCCTTAACTCATTTAGGCAAGCCTTAGAATCAAGCCTTTCAAGAAGTGTAGAGATGAGGTCTCACTGCCCAGGCGGGTCTTGAGCCCGCGGGCTCAGGCAATCCACTCACCTCAGCCTCCCAAAGGCGTGGGATTACAGGCTGAGCCACCGAGCCCGGCTTATTTTTTTAATCAAAGTAACACAGGCACATAGTTTTAACATGTACTGTGTGGTTTATGAGGGACAAGACTTCAACTGCCTCCTGCCCATGTGCACTCCAGTTGTCCCCAGAGGCAACTAGTTCCACTCTGTCTCTTTTAGTGTTCTCTCCAATGCCTCTTTTCTTTTAATTTTCCTCACACTTTTTTTTTTTTGGGTGATTTTTAAAATTTAGAGTTTTAAAAAAAAATACTTTCACAGGATTAAAAACAAGCAAAAACCAAGGAGGCATGCACTCTCTTCTTCCTTCTTAAAATTTCTGCTAACTCCTGGTATCACTTATTGTATATATAAACAAATATAAGCATCCTTATTCTTGCTCCTGTTTTGGGCCCAGTGTTAGCATGTTCCGTATGTGTCCTTCCCTGTCGGACATGTTTGAAGTTCTTATCCTGTAGGCACAAAGAGAAGGTCTGCATCTCTGTCCAGCTGTCTGGTATCTTCTTACAGGCAGGCACTGAACTCTTGGTGTGATCTGTCCTTACTAGTGGACATTTTGGTGCCATCAGGTGGATGGTGGGTCAGGGAGGTGATATGTCTGATGTTATATTTTTCCAGCTGTCCTGCCTCGACAGAGCCTGCCTGGCCATTTTGGATGTTAGACTGTCATGATGCAGCAACATCATAAAGACAGTGCACCTGTACCTGCACCCAGGTGGGGCTGGCTCAGTCCAAGAGCATCTGTGGGCGTCTCTGTCCTTGCTGCTGGTCCCCAACTCTATCAGCAGCTCTGGTCTTGCTCTGGCAACCCCTTTGGTTATAACTTTCCTCAGTATTGGTATTCCACACTAAATAAACATCTGCAGTCCAAGGTCTCTAACTCTGCTTCCTGAGAGCATGTCTACATTTGGGGACGGTTTTATCTAAAGGATAAGAATTCCTCACATTTCCACTTTACATGTTATGTCTTCAGTTCCTAACACGTCTCTGATGGTGACATTCATGAGAGTCTGTGCCAAGAGAGACCTTAGAGCAAGGCAGAGATGTTCTGCTCTTATGGAACATGTCAGTGAGCTCCCTGTCCCCGGGAGATGTGTACAGTGTATATAGGGATCTCCTTCAGATGGGTAGAAGGCTCTCTGAGGAGGTGACGTGATACCTAGAATGACAGAGAGCCTCATGGGGATGATGTTGAGGGCCCAGACACAGACCCAGGTCAGGGTAGCTCACAGAATGTGTCCCAGAGCTAGGTTCCCACCCAGGCATCCACTGTCACAACCTACCTCTCCCTGACACACGGATGCCTTCTCATGGCTTTGGCTTAAGGCATGAGTTTCACAGCCATGAACTTCATCCTGTTTGTTGCCTATATGGTAGGTACAGGCATCTGCTGCTCTGTGTGTAAGATGGATGTTGTTTTGGAGCTGTGCAGAGCTAGGCTTAGAACCTACTTCCTTGTTGCACAGCTGTTGTTTAACTATGGACAAGCTTGATTTTTTTTTGTTGTTGTTTCCTTCTTGGTAAAATGGGGATTGTGATTATTAGTGCCATAGAGTGCCCAGTGCCTGTTTCTGGTACCTGCCTTCCCATCATCTGCCACCCAGGGAGGAGCAGATGAGGAGCCAGTGATGACTGATATCTGTTCCAAGGTGGGAACATGGGTGGGATGTATGTGACAGAGGACTTGTTAAGGACAGGATCTGATGAAATAAAGTTGAGTCCTGAGGAGGCATGGCCTCCTGAGAAAGGGGTGCAGGTGTTGGATGAAGGTACTAGGTTTGCATTTGGTACCCACAACATCTCACGGTAGAGATGCCAGTTAAGAACTGAGCATGTACCTGGTGCTCAGAGAAAGACCAGGTATGAAATCACAGACTGCGATATGCTCAGGATTGGGTTGACAGTGGAAGCCCTGGAGATGACACCTTCTTACAAGGGATTATAATGAGGCAAGGTCTCAGATACCATCTCTGAGCGATTAGGAGCCTGGAAGTGTGTGGCAGAAGCCAGAGGGATGCAGCTGAGAGCTAGCATGCATTCTGCAGTGTCTTAAAAAATTTTATTAAGGTATTATATACATACCAAAAAATGATCTGTTTCAAGTCTATAATTCAGTGGATTTTAGTAAAGAGTTGTGTGATCATCACCACTATCTAGTTTTAGAGCATTTCTGTGACCCCAGAAAGATGCTGTGTGCTCATCTCCAGCTGCTCCTTCATTCCCACCCCGGTCTGGACAACCACTAAGTCTCCTTCTTTTCCTATAGATTTGCCTCTTCTGGCCATTTAATATTAATGGAATCCTACAGTATGTGATTATGTCTGACTTTTGCTTTAGAGTTAATTCCTTTTTATCACTGAAGCATCCATCCCCTTGGATAGATTTTATCACGCTTGCTTATCTGTTGTTTGGTTGGTGAACATTAGGCTGTTTTCTCTTTCAGTGTATATAAACAGTGCTGCTGTGAGTATTCATGTGCTAGTCTGAGTGTGTATGTGTTTTCATTTCTCTTGGGTAGATTCCTAGGAGTGGATTTGCTGGATCATATGGTAGATTTTTGTTTTACTTCTTATGATACTGCCAGCTGTCTTCTAAAGTGACTTTATTATTTACTTCTAACTGTAGTATATGAGGGCTCCTGCTTATCTACATCCTTGTCAGCACTTGCTATTGTCTGACTTTTTTTTTCTTTTAAAAAGTATTGCCTGAAGCCGGGCTCAGTGGCTCAGCCTGTAATCCCACGCCTTTGGGAGGCTGAGGTGAGTGGATTGCCTGAGCCTGCGGGTTTAAGACCTGCCTGGGCAGCAAGACCTCATCTCTACAATAAGTCAAAAGATCAGCCGGGCGTGGTAGCACATGGCTGTAATTCTGGCTACTCGGAAGGCTGAGGCGGAAGGATTGCCGGAGCCCAGCAGGTCGAGGCTGCGGTGGCCAGAAGCGGCCACTGCACTCCCAGTCTGGGTGACAGAGTGAGACTCCAACTCAAAAAAAAAAAAAAGTATTGGGGCGGGGAGGGGGATGGGATTAACAGTAGCAAATATCTGTCTGGGGATGGGGAAACATCTCTTATCAACAGGGTGCCTGAATGAAACGTAATTGTACACCTAACCCTTAACTGTACCCCACAAAACCATAATAAAAAATATTATTAAAAAAAAAAAGTATTGTCTGACTTTTTGCTTCTAGCCATTCTGGTGGGTGTGAACTAATATCTCATTGTAGGTTGGGTTTGCATTTCCCAGATGACCAGTGATATTGAGTATCTTTTCATCTGCTTGTTATCCATTCAGACATTTTCTTTGGAGATGTGTTAACTCAGATTCTTTGCCTGGTATTTGATTGGGCTGTTTTTCTTGTTATTGAGTTATAAGAGTTCTTTAAATGTTGTAGATATAAGTTCTTTATCAGACACATGATTTGCAGAAATTCTCTTCCTGTCTGTGGCTTGTCTTTTCACTTCCTTATGGTATATTTTGAAGCACAAAAGTTTTGAATTTTGATAAAGTCCATTTTGCTAACTTTTTTCTTCTATTACATGTGCTTTGGGTATTGCATCTAAGAAGACTTGGTTCTTCAGTAATATTTAACACTATTTTCTACACTCAGTTTAGTGACTGGGAAGTCACTGATGACTTTAACCAATTGGGGTCTGTAGACCAGAGTGTCAGGGTTGAGGCCACCTCGTTGTAGCAACAGTGGGGAATGCAGGGTGTAGATGAAGGTAGTAACTGGAGAGGTCTCAGAATCTGAGGGAGCAGTCTCTCTGTGTGATTACTTTTAATATGGGGGAGACAAGAACATGTTTACTAAATACTGATAGGAAGGAGCCAATGGGGAAACAGGGTTTGCTGTACAGAAGAGACAAGGAATAATGGATAGCATAAGCCTTCTGAGAAGGAGAAAGAGGACATTTGTGTTAGTTTTCTATTATTGCCATAAAAAATTACCACAAATTTAGCAGCTTGAAACAACACAGATCTGTTGCTCACAGTTCTACACGTGTGGATGTGGTTCTGAGTTTTCTCCCTCTGGGTTTGGGTTTGCAGATAAATGTGCTAAGGGCTCCTGGGTTAGGGTGGTAGGTGACTGCAGTTGTCACACTGACCCAATGTGGGGCAGTCTGGGGTGTGCAGTGTGGGTCCTAGGGTTGTGATGACTCGGGTGGAATGAGGGAGAACTGAGGGGGAATGTGAGGCGATGGGGATGCTGAGGCAGTTGTGAGTGGTGTGTCCATAGCTACCAGGGTCCTGCCTGAGCTGGGGTTGCATAGGAGGCCTCTGCAGCTGAGGGGAGCTGGCAGCTGTGGGTGTTGCTGCATCCTTCTTCAATGGGAGATGCTATTGGTCCCAGGCAGAATCCTGGTGATTTGCTTTGCTTTAAAATAGTTCTTTGTCAGTCTATATCACTGCACCTCCACGTTGTCTTATTTCTGTTTGACAGATTATAGCAGCCAGAGACATTCCATAAAGAGTTGATTTAATAGTTTCTTCCCTTCTCTTCCCCTCTGTTTTTTGGGGACCAGTGCCCTCAGGGTCCCCGATGACACAGACTAGAACCTGAGAGTTGGTCAGGCTTCTGATGCCACAAACTGGAATCTGCGAGCTGGAAGATGGTGTGGCATTTAGATACCACCTCCCAAAACACCTCTACAAGAACTGGTACGGGAATGGGTTCAGGCAAATAAATGACTGTCCTGCATAGAGGTCTCCCAAGGAACTCACAGACACGTGGGAACTGGCGTCCCTGCTTGATGAGGAAGGGTGTCACCAAAACCTATATATCTGTCTCTTAAATAATGTTTTATTAAAAATAATTGTGTTTTGAATTGTTATACCTAGTAGGATGAATACGATGATTACCAAGATAAAAATATCTAGTTGAGTATGAATTTTATTATAAAACAGAAAGAAAAAATAGAGTAATGCCTATATAGATGAAGAATAAGATCATTACAGTGTTTATTCCTGTGTTCTAAAGTTTGATGAAATGAAAATGACTAGAAAGGAGCATTTGGAGATGTTAAAATTGACAGTAGTAGAAAATGAAAAATTTGGCTTAATTTTTAACAATATTTTGTGGGGTACTTATTTGTCCTAATGGGTATTTATCAGGAAAATACTGTTCTTTACTCCAACACTTCAACTTTTTTTCTTTTTCTAAATCTGTATTGAAGTGTTGCTTTGTAGGCGTGCCATGAAAACTGCCCCTGTAAGTCCACTGTGTGAAAAAATTGAGTAGTGCCACTGTCAGATAACCGTCGGGTGGTAGCTTATTGAGATTGTCTATGTTAGCAAACCCCTGGTATCAGGGAATCTCTAATGGGGCATAGATTACTTGATCTACCTTTTGGCAAAAGTGATTTTCAGTAATTTCTGCATAGCACATGTAATATCTTCTACAAAGAGCAAGTATTCAGCTATTTCTTGTTTAACACCGGTAATCTATTCCTAAAAACCAGGCATTCTGTGTGAAAATGTGTCTTTTTCATGTTAAATAGGGAAAAATTAATAATTCATTATATGTCAGTCCAGTTTCCTAAAAGATTACCAAAAAACCTGTAAAACACCTTTGTATAAGAAATAGGCTATTGTGTTAGGATGTAAATGCTTTAAATGTGACTTCCTAATCACTGGGCAATTGATATGAAAAGTTCACTGTTGCTTTTCCTGTGGTGATGCCAAAAGGCCTGTTTGTGTCAGCAGCAGCTTGAGTAGCACCTGCTGTTTACACTCACATATTGTGATTGTGGCTTCTTCCAATTGTATTTGGAACGTAACTTGAGGCTTGTTCTTTTTGTTCCTGCACATTGTTTTGTTAAAATGTTGGTTTGGTTTGGTTGATTTGTTGTTGTTTAAGAGATAGGGTCTTTGTGTCTCAGCGTGTAATCCCGCGCCTTGGGAGGCTGAGGTGAGTGGATTGCCTGAGTCCGTGGGCTCGAGACCCACCTGGGAAACTTGGCGAGACCTCATCTCT
>NW_007256815.1:146460-196942 GCF_000164805.1 Carlito syrichta
TTTTTTTTTTTTTTTTTTTTGAGTTGGAATCTCACTCTGTTGCTCATGCTGGAGTGCAGTGGCACACTCATGGCCAACCCAGCATTGACCTACTGGGCTCCAGCGATCCTTCTGCTTCAGCCTTCCAAGTAGGTGGAACTATAGGCCTGCACAACCACACCTAGCTAATTTTTGATTTATTGTAGAGATGAGGTCTCGCCAAGTTCCCTGGGCTGGTCTCAAACCTGCGGTCTCAGGCAGTTCACTCACCTTGGCCTCACAAAGTGCTGGGATTACAGGCCGAGCCACCAAGCCTGGCCCCAACTAATTTTTATTGTATTTTATTTTTTGTAGAGATGAGAATTTATTATGCTGCCCAGGCTGGTCTTGAACTCCTTGCCTCAAGTGATCCTCCTGTCTTGACCTTCCAAAGCACTGAGATTATAGGCATGAGCAACTATACCCATTCTGGCTTGGTTTTTTGACACGAATATAAAATTTACCCCTTTTGACACATATAAAATTGACAGAAATACATATTGGAAGAATCGTATGCTTTATAAACTTATAAACTACCAAAAACCAAAAGGTGTTCTACCAAGAAACGTGAACCAGGAAGATGTCTGGGGTGTATGCCTGTATTTGTAATATGATTAATGTTAATAGATGATTTAAGAAGTTCTTTCTTTTGTACTTTGAAATATTTTGTGTGATCTATTTTTTATGCTGAAGGTAATTTTTAAAGAAAGCATGCTGGCTTTCAGGTAAGGATGACAGATTGAACACATGCAGGCAGTTTCACTCTTTCCCAAACACCTGCCAAATGAACAGTAAAGTGATGTTTTAAAAAGTCAAACTCACAGGGAATGGGTGAAGTGAGAGAGGAGACAATAGCAATGAAGTTCTGGAAGCTGGAAAGCAGATGGGTAAGTGATAATTTCCTTAGCAGATCTGAGAAAGCCAGATTCTGTGTTGGCAATGAGGAAAACTGAGGACTAATCCTATGAAATGCTAAAAAGTCTCAAATTTTGAGATGCCACGAATTTAGAAGAAAGAACCACAAAGATGAGCAGAAAACAAAACACTTAACAGGAATGGTCAAGAAGATTTGAAAGAGACCACATAGAACCTTTAGAAACAAATAATGGTTGAAATGTTAAAACATTCAACCAATAGGTTAAATGTCAGATTATGCACAGTTGAGAGAGACTTTGTGAATTAACTGGAAGAATTGTATTAAGAACACAGCCAAGAGAGTTAACAAGATGGGATATATAACAAAGAAGTTGATTGAGATGTGGAGGATAGAATGCAAAAGTTTGATTTCAGCCCTAGAAGGGGAAAATAGAATGGAGAAGAGGCAATATTTAAAGAGCTGTTGACTGAAAAAAGTGTTCTGTAACTGACAAAAGATTTTGTTTCATGGATTATGGAAATATAGTTTCTTTCAAACAGGATAACTAAAAGAAGTTCATATCGAGGTTTGGTGTGGTGGCTCATGTCTGTAATCTCAGCACCTTGGGAGGCTGAGGAGAGAGGACTGACTAAGCCCAGAAGTTTGAAACCATCCTGGGCAACATGGTGAGACCTTATTTCTACAAAGAATTAAAACTAGCCGGGCATGGTGGCATGCGCCTGTAGTCCCAGCCACTTGGAAGACTGAGGTGGAAGGCTCACCTGAGCCTAGCAGGTCAAGGCTGTGGTGCATGATTATGCTACTATACTCCAACCTCAGCAACAGAGTGAGACTCCAACTCAAAAGAACTCATAGTGAGATATATCACAGTGAAGCTCCAGAATACCAAAGACCATGGAGAGATTTTGAAAGCCACAAAAAATAAGAGAGAGATCATCCAGGGTAATGGTGATAGTACTGACAGTTGGGTGTCTTCTTAACAGCAAAAATGAAAGCCAGAATACAGTGGAATTATTCTTAAATATTGAGAGAAGTAACATCAACATAGACTTGGTCATCCAGCAAAATTATCTTTTAACAAGGATGAAATAAAAACATTTTTAGATAAACAAAAACAGAATTTATTACCAACAGTTCTTAATTAAAGATGCTTCTAAAAGATAAACTTTAAGAAGAAGGACTGGGCATGATCACAGCACTTTGAGAGGCTGAGGTGGGATGATCACTTGAACCCAGGAGTTGGAGACCAGCCTGGGCAACATAGCAAGACCTTGTCTCTAAAAAAAATTTTTTTAAATTAGTTGGGTGTGGTGACACACACCTATAGTCCCAGCTATGCAGGAGACTGAGGCAGAGGGATCGCCAAAGCCTAGGAGTTTGAGGCTACGGTTAGCCATGATTGTGCCACTGTACACATCTCTAAATCTATAAACATTGCATGAAATAATTATACTTTGTAGGGATCAAAAAAAGAGACTAAATAGCAGCATAGACTGGAAGATAAAGTTGAGAATCTCTCATAAATTAGAAAAAGAATTTAGAATCAGAAAATAGAGAAAAATATTAAAGGCCCTGTCTAGGAAGTCTGATACCTGGATAATAAAAATTTCAGAAATGGGATAGTGGAAACATCGATGAGAAGTCACCAACAAAGTCGTTGAATAAAATGTCCAAGAGTCCACCAACTACCCAGCACAGTATATGAAAACAGACCCATATAAAGACACATTATTTTGAAATTCTAGAATACTGAGGACAAATAGAAGATTTAAATGACTTTCAAAGAGACACATCTCACATGCAAGGATCAAGAATCAGAATAACTTTGGATGTGTATATATATGTATATTTTATTTTATTTTATTTTATTTTATTTTGAGTTGGAGTCTCACTCTGTCACCCAGGCTGGAGTGCAGTGGCACTCTGGCACACTCACCCTGCTGGCCTCCGACCTCCTGGGCTCCAACAGTCTTTCTGCCTCAGCCTGCTAGACTCCGACAGTCTTTCTGCTTCAGCCTTCCAAGTAGCTGGAACTACTGGCGTGTGTTACCATGCCCAGCTAATTTTTTACTTATCATAGAGACACACGGTCTCGCCAAGTTGCCTGGGCTGGTCTTGAACCTGCAGGCTCAGGCAATCCACTTGCCTCAGCCTCCCAAAGTGCCAGGATTATAGATTGAGCCGCTGAGCCCTGCCAACTTTGGATATCTTAATAGCAATTCTGGAATTTAGAAGCCTGTGAAGCAATCGATTTACGATGTAGTTTTTTGGTATTTTTTTTTTCCCCCAGAATCTCACTCTGTCACCCAGGCTGGAGTGCAGTGGCATGGTCATGACTCACCGCAGCCTTGACCTTCTGGGGCTTAGATGATCCTTCCGCCTCAGCCTCCTGAGTAGCTGTGACCACAGGTATGCACCACCACACCTAGCTAATTTTTTTTTCTGTAGAGACTAGGTCTCACTATGTTCCCTAGACAGGGCTCAAACTCCTGGGCTCAAGCAGTCCTCTCAACTCGGCCTCCCTAAGTGCTGGGATTATAGACGTGAGCCACTGCGCCTGACCAAAAATGGAATCTGATAATGCTGTATGTCTGTTTTCACCATCTGCTCTCCAAGTTCTCGAATGTAATTGAGCATCCCTGCCTTACTGAGAGCTTCACATTGCCTGCATCATGTGGGGAAAATAGGAGCTGTTAGGAACTTCACCTGGTATATAGAATCCCTGCAGGTTCCACATTTTCTTCCCTTTCTCGTGCCTTTGTTATTCCTTCTATACTCCTCCCCTCAGTTCCATCGGTAAAAACAAAACAAACAAACCCAGGCAATCTGATTGTGAGTTTACTTTTTCCCACCCCTTTCCCACTATTAAATGCTAATCCTCCACTAAAATTAGCTGGGTATTGAGGAAGTAAAAACCTGTTTTTCCTGTGTTCTCACTCCTTAACAATGAACACAGAAGAATTCTGTGATCTCTAACCAAAGTGATTGAGGTTTGAAGGTTAGAGTGATCACAGACAGCTCTAGTGTAGCCAGAAGTGGCACTGCCCAGGCTGTGGACGAGTGACAACGAGTGGATACCGTGTGTCTTCTGTAGTGATGGCCCACGCACATTTTGTGAATTTACAGGAATCATTAAATCATGTGCTTATGGTGGGTGGATTTTTAAGGTGTTCAAATTATACTTTGGTAAAACGGTTTTAGAAAGAAAAGCTCACCAGAATGTGACTAGGGTGGAGGGGAGGTGGGTGAAGAGAAGAAGATAGCACCAGTACTTTGGAGGTCAAAAGTTCCAGGAGTTACAGTGATAGTTTTGGCAGACCAGGAGGGCAGAACTCTGCTGCGGGGATTGGGGCAGCAGTGTAAGAACCAGATCACATTGCACCACAGCATCATCCAAGGGCTCAAAATCAATGGCATTGGCTTCCCTGAAATTGGTAGCCAAAATATGGGGAGTTGGTCAAAGGCTGTTTGAAAGTAGTTGGATCCTCAGACTCTGTCCTTTACTTCTCGGCATTGACAACTGCCCTTCTCCTGTACAGAGGCCTTTTCTCTGCAAAGAGGTTCCAGGAAAACAAGAGGTGTTGGCATTGGGGCTCTAGCTCAGGTGAGGGTGGGGGTCTCATACCCAGAACTTTGGCAGCCAGGCCTTTCCTTCTGCACCAGCGTCTTTGGGGATCCAGCTGCCCAGGAAGGACCAGAGATGCCTACCCCAGGAACTCCAACAGATGGCCTAGCTGCACCACATCAACAGCCTCATTCATCTCCATAGATTCAGAATTGAGCTGATCATTCAGCTCAAATAGAGATCATTCAGGGGTAACATCAAATATCATGAATATCTTCAGGAATGAGAAAATAGTACACAAGACAGGATGTTATAAAGAGACCAGACATAGTGGCTCATGTCTGTAATCCCAGCACTTTGGGTTGCCGAGGTAAGAGGATTACTTGAGCCCCAGGAGTTTGAGTCCTGCCTGGGCAACATAGTGAGACCTTGTCTCTATTAAAAAAATATGTATATATATATGTATATACAGAGAACAGAAAAATGCTTGGAAATTAAAGATTTGATGATGAAAATGAAAACTTGAGAGGTGGAAGACAAGTGAAGTGGGTGTGGTCTTCCAGAAGGAAGAGCAGAAAGACAAGGGATAAATGGTGTCCTCATCCATTTTTGCTGTAACAAAATACACTAGACTGAGTAACTTCTAGACAGTAGAAACTTACTTCTCACAATTCTAGAGGCTGGAAATCCAAGATCAAGGTGCTAGCAGATTTGGTGTCTGTTAAGGGCCTGCTCCTCATATAGTGCCTTCTCGCTGTGTGCCTTGATTTTCTGGTTCCAAAAGGACAAGGCCACCATGGTGTCCTCCCACCTGCATCCATGCTGTACCTGGGCTCACAGTTGAGTGGCCTGAGTAGCCTTTCCTTTGCCATCCTTCAGAATGTGCTCTAGCAAGTCCCCTCTGTACTTTGCATGGTGTCATCCCCTCAGCACACATGAGCTATTATTTTCACAGCTTAAAATCCTTCAACCATCACCTGATACCCTCCCTCCGTCAGTGTCCCTGCCATCCTTGTTCCTCCAGTCTTTGGAACTACTCACTCTCCCATTGCTGGTAACCAGCCCCAGTCTTTTCCTCTTTACCTTTTGTCATCCTCTCAGGCACAGGTCTCACCCTGGGTGGGCCCCTGAGCAGATATGCTCTTACCTGTCAACAGCCGTCTCCTAGTGAACCACATAAAGCTGTCTTTTTCATTGATCAAGAAACATGGAATTTCATAGGGTTCAACCTTTTATGTACTGATTTCTCCCAACCATGTTTCCGAAACTTGGACCTCTTCCCAAACCACAGATTTTTATGTCTGGCTAGCTGCTGGATACCTGTGTGTGGATAACACTCACAGAATAAGCACCTCACACTTCACCTGTCCCAAACCCTTCTCCTCATGGTCTTTCCCAACCTGCTGTAGCTCCTGCCTCTGCTAGGACCTGACTAGCTGAACCTTGGGGGTGTCTAGACCATGCTCTGCCTCATTTATCCCCAGTGCTGCCCGCTGGCCCCAACTGGAGCCTATGAGTCTGCTCCTGAGTTATCACTTGTTCAGGAGTTCTACTTCTGCCTGGGGGTGGTCCCTGCTTGGGCAGTGTGGTGGGTGGTGACTGCTGAGAAATGAAAAGCTTTCTGTTACAGATGACACCAAGAAGACCAAGGCTGTCTCAAACTCAGGGCATTTGCAACTCATTTAGCAAATAGCACACATGTTCTGCGCACATTCTGCAAGCACAGAACACTTCTGTGAGTTATTAAGAAAGACTCAGTAGAAAAGCAGACAGAGGGACAGAGGGTGTGAGTCAGCACCTGGAAAGGAAAACTGAGTCACTGCCAGCAAACACATGGCGGGTGCTGGATCTTAGTGATGGGGAGATGCAAATTGGAATCACAAGAATCTTGTGCATCCTATGCAGTAGCTACAGTGACGCAGGGTGATAATGTGAAGTCATGGGATGTAGGGAAATAGAATTCTTATACATTTGAGGTGGGGATTGAGCTCAGTACAAACATGAGAGGGGACCCAAAAATACCCTGGAATTTATTTATTCAAACTTGTGTATTTAATCTTACATGTTTAAACTTCCGTCACCTTCAGAGTACTCTCTGTTTTATGTAACATGCTTATTGAGATGCTTTTTCCACTCCTCAAAACAGTTTTTGAACTCATCAGTTTTGATGCCTTTTAGCGTTTCTACCATTTTTTTGTTTCACCTCTTCCACGTCAGCAAAATGTTTCCCTTTGAGGACTGTTTTCATCTGGGGAAACAAAAACAAAAGTTGATCAGGGCAAGATTGGGTGAATAGGGATGGTGGGGCGTGGGGGTCATGCCGTTTTTTGGTCAAAAACTGCTGAACATTCAGTATGGTGTGGGCAGATGTGCTCATAAATCACACATCATGAAATGGGCAAATGTGTTGAAAGAATCTAAAAAAAAAAATTCACTGAAGTTGAATGCAGCCTCTCACAGCAACACTAGCTGGTACACTGATGCCGATGGGTTCCTAGAACACTTATTTAGCAGGGAAAGCCTGTACTACCAGGGGTCCACCCTCCAAAAACTAATTCTGGCAACCTGAAGTAGCTCACTGACCCATCAGTTATTTAGACAGTAGATTCCATGTTTGCTGGAGTCAGGCAGACCAAATTTGCTCACTGGTTGTTCAAAAATCAGTGTTCTTCTAGATCACTGGGTTTTTTTTTTTTTTTTTTGTCTGCTTATTCTATCGTTATTGAGAGAGATGGTTTTACATTTCCCACTGTGATTGTGAATTTGTTTGTCCTTTCATTTCTGCCAGCTTTTGCTTTGTATACTTAGAGGCTGTGTTGTCTGTCCTATGCATTTAGGATTTCTCTTTCCACTTGATGGTCCCTGTGTCACTCTGGAGTGCCCCTCTGAATTGCTGCCTCATGTCTGGCACTAGGATTGCTGTACCAGCTCTCTCTGTGAGTGCTTGCCTGGCCATTTTTCCTATCATTTAGATTCAGCCCTCCTGAAGCCTAGTATCTTACATGGCCCTCTACATTAATAGTTGGATTCCTTTCACTCAGCAAATATTTACAATGACCCACACCACGCAATGCTCAAGTGACTGAAGAGCAGCAGGCAGCATCTTCTACCCTGTGGGTGGCATCTGAAACCTGGCCTGCACGATGACTACTGTGATACTCCACACCACCCATCTCTGAGTACACTGTCTCTTCATGAGGACATTTTTACCTACCTTGTAGTTTGTGTAAAGATAACCTGAGTAAAAACTTGCGTGTTAACCGCTGAGTATGGGATGATGGCTGCTGTGCCTTTAGCCAGCCGTGGCTTTCCCATGGGTCCAAGACTAGTGGTGTTAGGCTTCCTGGGAACTTGGACCACCCACGTCCACTGACTCAGACTGCCTACAGCTGGGCCCAGAATCAGTTGTAATGACCCTCGTGGTGGTTGTGGTGCAGGGGTGATACTCCTCTGTTGGCAGCTCCAGAACCAGTGGTCTGAAACTTGGGGTTGGGATTGGGGGGTCTTGCAGGAGGGGCGAGGTGCTGAGGGCTGTGAGGGTGAGGGGTCCAAACCATATCTAGGCTTTTGGGAGCTGATTTGCGTCATGGACTTGTGAATTGGCAACTGCTTTTTGAGGTAATGACAAACTCTCCTTGCTTTTCTTGCCTTGTCGTTTGGAAGGTCAGTCAGCTGAAAAGACCTTGGAGAAAGGGATAGCATTGGAGACCTCCTTTTGTTCCCACCTTCCCTGAGAGCAGCAGATCTGGAGCGTGAATAGTACCTAGGGGGCAATTGAATCCAAGCAGCAGAGGCAACTGCGGTGCAGCCTTAACCCGACTCTTCTGTGAGAGGCTGGCCTCAAGGATGGCTGAATCCAGGTGTCAGGCGGTCTTTCTTCTTTTCCCCATTTTTCATTTCTACTTCCCCATGTTTTTTTGGAAATCTTCTCCCTAGAGGGGACAAACATGACTCCAAAAGCTGCAGGCCCTGAGCCTTATCCTACCAGGAGCTTTAGGGATGTCTCACAGCCTATTGGCCCACCTTGGTGCTGCCACCTCTGTGCTTTGCCTGTCCTGTGGCCAGATATTTGTGGGAGATCCCATTCAAATGCCAGAAGGGGGCATTGAGGAGAGAAGTGTTTCTAGCAGAGGAGGGAAGACAAGAGAAGCTGCCAGGCAGAGAGGACCAGCAGGAGCAGTGGGCATTTTCTAGTGGGAGGGCAGATGTTGATCTTAGAGATGGGGCTTTGAGGGTCAGCCTTGTAAGTGAGGGAGGAGGTCAGGGCTTAGGAGAAGAAACAGAATAATGTTTGTAAGGTTCTTATCAGGCTTTTTGCAGTATGCAGTAGGTGCTCCACAAACGAAACAGCTGCTGTAGAGGCCGGCTGTGGTTTTGCTTGTTGTGAGGTTTAGATGCTCAGATTAGAGACAGTTTTGTGAAGCAGGTGGGTCTTCATTGATGTTTTGAAGGAGATTATGGGTGTGACTGATCAGGAAATGACACATTCTATTTCAGACTGGGACCCAGTGAGGATTCCACACTTTCTTGTCTTCCCCCCCACCCCTCACTATTCAAGTAAAATTATTCATAGGAATAATTACTATCTTACATAAAATTATCATGATTTATTCTTTTGACCAGACTCAAAAGTGTAAAATATACAACACATTTAGTACAGGATAATCTCTTCATAATGGTTGGTATAGCTGAGGTTAGTTTGTCTGATACACTGGTGGGTTTGGTTTATGGCAGCGATTTTGTATGGTTCCTAGTTTATTTAGAAGTGGGTGGAAGGCAGCTTCTTTTTGGGAGGCCTGTGTGGCTGGTGAGGTCTGGGCTCCCTCTGAGCCAACAACTGCCTGTGATGGGAGGTAGGGCCTGTAAAAAAGTCTCAGCCTGTTTGCAGTATGATGCTGTTCTGTCCACTCTCCACGTCTTGATACCTGTAAGTGCTATGTTATTTCTTAGCGGGGACACTCAAGGCTGCTTATCTGACTGACTACTGCTGGCTCTTTGAAAACAGTCATGTTCCTTTATTTGTTTGCGTTTGGCATGCTGTTTTCATGTTGGCAGATGACCTTTTTGGGGCACAGATCTTCTCACTTACTGTCAGTTCCTTTGCTGGGAGGCTTTTTATTTGCTTTATGTGCTTACTTGTCTGGTTTCCTCCTCCTGTCCATGCTTCTGGCGTAGTACACTTGAGCAGAAGCCCTGCCTGGGCGACTCTGGTTCCTTTGACATATGTTGAGAACTTTCTCTGGTATGTGGTCAGTTTTAGAGACATTCTCTGAATGTTGAAAGAATCGATGTTTTCTGTTTCCTGGGTGCAGCATTCTACATGCCTGTGAGGTAAAACCTGGCCTGTTGTGTCATCTCCTCTGTCGTTGCAGCTATTCGGTCCCTCTCCTTGTATGTCTGTTTTACTTTCTGCACTGTGAGCCTGTGTGCCAGGCCGAGTCACCTCATTATTGTATCGGGAGACCTATTTCTACAGTGCCTTTTGCCAAACCTGGCGGAGCCACACCAGCTTTATCTCTTCCATTCTTGACTTTCAGAATTTCATATCCTTATGTTTTAGATGTGTCTGTTATAGAAACATATGTCAGGATCTTTAAAAATCTTGTTTGACAGTCTTTGTCTTAACTAGACCATTGGTCCATTTACACTTACTGTAATTATTTTAGTTGAATTTTTTCTGACATCTTACTTTGTACTCTGTGTGGCCTGTCATTTGGGGGATGTGGTTTATTTGGTTTTTTGGTTTTTGTTTTGTTTTTTTTTTTACTCTTTTCCCTGACTTAGTTTCTATTTTTTTTTTTTTTTTTGAGTTAGAGTCTCACTCTGTCACCCAGACTGGAGTGCAGTGTCCGCTCCTGGCCACCACAGCCTCGACCTGCTGGGCTCCAACGATCCTTCCGCCTCAGCCTTCCAAGTAGCCGGAATTACAGGCATGCGCTACCACGCCTGGCTGATTTTTTTATTTATTGTAGAGATGAGGTCTCGCTGACCAGGCGGGTCTCGAACCCGCAGGCTCAGGCAATCCACTCACCTCAGCCTCCCCAAGGCGCGGGATTACAGACTGAGGCACCGAGCCCGGCTTATTTTCTATTGATTACTTTTTATTTCTTTTTTCTCCTTTGCTGAATTGAAATTTATTCACTCAGTTTCCATAGTGGTTGCCTTGAATCTTTTAGCATTCAGAATTCATTTATCAAAGTCTAAAATTAATTGGTATTTTTGTTCTCCTCTAAGCAATTCAAGGATCTTAGAACATTTGATTCTGAGTATTTCCATCCTATGTACATGCTTTGCCCCTTCTGTCTCAGTCTGCAACACATTATGTTTACACAGTTCTTGACCGCTTTGAGGCCAAGAAGACTGTGGTCCCTGGATGGAAATGGTAGTTTTCTTCCTAGTTCACTTAAACCCTTCCATCTCAGTTTCAGGGGATCCCCCTGAAGTAACTGCATTAGTACCTGGGCCAGTCCTAGGCTTCTTCTCCCTCCTCTGCTTTCTTCAAAGCTATTAAGAGAAGCAGACTCAGGTGAGACATTGCTGGGGCCCTCAGATGCCATATTCTAAGTGGTTTCTTAATTTCTCCATGTTTCTGGTTTTACTTAGTTTTGCACTCTGAAGTTCTGAACTTTCTTGCCAACTCATCAGTGACTTTTAAAAGTTTAAAATTTTTTTTTCTCTAGTAGTAGTGCCTATGTGTTCTTTATTAGCTAGTTAAAGCTGTCTGGTTCATTATTCTAACAGAATACAAGTGCTCACTCTAAAAATATTATTTCTAGTCAGCACTGTAGGCCAGTCTCATGTCTGTTTGGAGCATGTTTCTCCCATCAGTACTGTGACTCCTCTTCTGGGAGACTATCTCTGAACACAGCTACTTTTGGTCCTACAGTCATTGTGGCAGAGAGTGGGCATGTCTGGAAGTTGCCTTGACTTTTGCTGTTTCCTGTGGTTCAGCCTTGGAATTTGGCTGAAGGCTTCATAGAAGGAAGCCTGTGGCAGGTGGATCTTGTGAGAGTAAGGTTGACTGTGAGGGTATGAGGGTATTTCTCAAGTTTTTGTGGAAGTGACAGAAACTGGAAGTTATTTCCCCAGAGGCAGTGGAGTCGTCATCTCAGCTTCTCTGACTCCCTGAGGCCACTGTACTTGGGACTCCCTGCACCTCAGACTTGTGCAGACCTAAGTGAGGCAGAGGTAGGTAGGTACCTTGCTAGCACAAGGCTATGTGGGTCTCTGTGTTTTCTTTCTTTTTTTTTGAGTCGGGGTCTCACTCTGTCGCCCAGACTGGAGTGCAATGGCCGCTCCCGGCCACCGTAGCCTCGACCTGCTGGGCTCCTGTGATCCTTCCGCCTCAGCCTTCCGAGTACCCGGAATTACAGGCGTGTGCTACCACGCCTGGCTAATTTTTTGATTTTAGTGTAGAGATGAGGTCTTGCCTGCCCAGGCGGGTCTCAAACCCACAGGCTCAGGCAATCCACTCACCTCAGCCTCCCAAAGGCGCGGGATTACAGGCTGAGCCACCGAACCCGGGTCTCTGTGTTTTCTATATCCATTCCTTTCCTCAGCCTTTTCTGTCCTGCTTTCTGTAAGTTTGATAAAGTTTCCTCTTCTTCTTGTGGTGTTTGATTATTTTCATGATCACCCTTAACATTTTTTCATACAATCACTATGGATCTTCCAACTTCTGAGGAATATGTGAACATCTGGGGCCACTCATTGAACCCAACCCTTCCTTGTTTTTGCCTGAACTAGTTTTATCCCTTATGAAAACACTAAAATGAGCTTTTAGCCAGTGGTCAGTAATAGTAATCACTGTCTTTCTTTCATCATCCAGGCTCTTCCCTCTTCATTGCCTCAGAACCTCTTCTCTAGGTGAGACCTTGCCTCTGGACCCCACCATGTTGATGTGAAGCCACATGCTTCTTCCCTGGGACTTACTCAGTTGCGTGGCTTTTCCTGCTCTTGGGAATTGGCAAACTGCATTTGAGAAATGTCTGTTGGCCTGTAAACCCTGGGTGCAGTGGAAGACTTGGGATGTGGGTAGTTAATGTTCTAGAGCCCAGAGCACACGTTGGGGAGACTTGGGCAGAATGCATCCTGGTGCTGGCTAGGCTGGCTGCCCCCTTGGGCAACTTCCAAAGAGTGTGACCCACACTTTGCAGGGTGCAGTCTAAAAGCAGGGACTGTGCAGGGTTTATGTGAAACAGTGGTGCTAAGAAAGGCAGCTGTAGGCCACCCTGCAGTGGGAGCCAGGACAGTGTCAGGAAGGGCCAGCTATCCTCCTCTGACTATATGCCTGTTATAAAGCAGGCCTTGACAGCCAGTGACCATAGGCCTTCCTGGGGACATGCCTGTCCCTGGCATTTTCAGGGCACTCTTCAATTTCCCAGTTCTTTTTCAGTCCCACCCCACCACCTTGGGGGCATGGAGGTTACTTCAGTGGACATGACTGCAGGGATTCCCGATGGTCATCACAGCCCCTTTCCTGTTCTTACAGACACTCTCTGACCCAGCATCTTCTGCTCAGATGCAAGAGTCAGTCTTGGAGAGGTAGGTGACTGGTGCAGGTGCAAGTAGTGCCCGGGGCAGCCCAACATGTTAGACAGAGCAGTCTGGACCCAAATCAGGTTTGAGGCTGTCGCTCTTGTAAGGGACACGCAGCTCATCAGATGTTGGGGCTCCTCCTTGCAGTCACTATACGCTCACACACATATATTCTCTCATGAACACACATGCTCATATGTAGTCACACACCTGCCCTGGAGTTGGGCTGGGAGATGTTCATGTCTGGTGAGCAAGGGGCCATGCACAGCAGAAGGTCTGGGCACCCTGGTCTGTGGGAGGGTGTTGCCAGCACCAGGAGCAGATTGTTTCCTGGGGCTTGTTCTCTGAGCAGACCCCATCAAGAGCCGGCACAGAGCGTCCTCTGTTCCAGAACTCTGCGTAGGAAGTTGGAATCGAGAGCCTCTCGCCCACTCATGACTGGAACTTTCCGGCAGTATGGGACAGGAGGAGGGAGGGGAGCAGCCCTGGGAATGGGGGGCAGTGGGAGGCCCTCATGATGGCAGATGGTTGTCTGGTGCCTTTCCTACTCCCTGCATTTCACTGGTCTTGGAGTGTGCTGTGGACCAGCCAGGGCTGTGGGCAAGACCTGCTGGGAGAGGCCCAAGCAATGAGGACCAGGTGGCTGTCCTGGTGGCCCTGTTCTGCAGCTTTGAGCATCTGCACAGGCCAGTGACCCTGACCGGCCTCTCTGCTCATCTGTGGGACAGGGACTGAACAGGACCTCCCTCCTAGGGTTGTGGGAAGGACCAGGTGAGGTCATCTACACAAAATAGTGGTCCCCATAAAAAGCAATAATTGTCTATCGATAGTTGTGCTCAGCAAAGGGCAGTTGCTATTGTGCTGGTGGGACTCATCCCTGCCTGCTTATTGCCCCTACTATGTGCTAGTCATTCCTTAAGTCACTGGACCACAGGGAAGAAGAAGGCAAAGTTACTGCCTTATTGGCAGATGCTGTGGGGGCTGGGAAGGCACTATGCCAGTGACAGCAGGACATGACACACAGTGCTGGAAGGAAGGGATGGCCCAGGCAGGGCACATCGAGTTCAGTCACCCTGCAGGGAGGTGCCCAGCACTGTCTTCCACACTGGAATGAGCTGCCTCATCTGTGCTGTTACCTCCTGATGGTGAGCATGCCCCCAGGGCCCTGCCTCTTCATGCTGTCTTCCTTACAGCTGAGCAAGGGGCAAAATCAGCAGAGGGGATGGGAGACAGCTGAGGCATGTCCTCAGTCTGGCTGATAGTAGGGTGGCTGAGGTGCACCCGTGGTGACTTTTACAGGTAACAAACCCATCAAGGCAGGGTTCTGGATGGAGAATTTTGGTGGGACTATGTCAGGACAGAGTCCGTGGGGACTTCAGTAGGATGGCAGTGCAACCCCAGGACCAGGAACTTCCTCTCCTACCTCCCATTAAACTATCCATGAAAACAGGCAAGAAGCAAAAAATCTTTTGTGAAGTCAATTGTTTTTTTAAAGGCCCACATGAAATTACTGAACAGAAAAGAAGAGGCAGGGAAATGGCAATGGCCATACTCCTTCAGCACCAGACCTAGCCTTCCTCAGGATACCAGGTGTGATCCCAGGCCCAACCCCCACATAGTGACCTCATGAGGAGGAGCCAGGTGGGGGAGGAGGAACCAGGTGGGGGTGGGTTGTTCGGGGCTCTGGTTGTCTTCACCCATACAGGTAGTTGACAGGTTCCTTAGAAAACAATAGAGAATGGGGTAAGGCAAAGGGTTCAGGATTTTTTGAGAAATGTTTCAGTGGCCAATAATAAAAATTGGTACCTTGCATTCTATTGAAAATATCAATGCAGAAGACAAAAGCAGTACAGTAGTAGACCTTATAGAAAGGAAACACACTAAAAGCCAGGTGAAAGGTCAACTTATGTGTGAGAAAAATGCAAAAGCCTCATATTAGATTATAAAACAAAATGTTAATCAGCAGAAAAGGCTGAGCCAGGGGAATTGGACACTGAGCAGGTATGGACAGAAGAGTTCCCCTCTTCTGCCTTTTTTTGTCTTTTCAGTTTCTTATCACACTTTTAAGAGCTTTTGTTTTCCTCTATTTTCTCCTGGGGGTGTGTCTCTCAAAGGCTGTGACTTAAGGTGGCCCAATCTGGTGTAGATCTCCTGGGTTATGAGTCTCCTGGATCAGCTCTGCTAGGGTTCTCAGGCATCCAGGCTCTTGCCAGCACTGGGCAGGTTGTCTTGCCAGGTGGTGCCAGTGACAGGTAAGAAGAAGAAATCTTTGAAATGTAACTGTAATGGGTTCGTTGCCTGATGGTGAATGGCAAGTCAGTACACCAAGACAGTGGGTTACAATAGAGGAAGAATATTAATTGCAGGGCCACTAAATGAGGAAACAGAAGGAAACTTCAGATGAATCTCATGAAGGGATTTTCGGGGCTGGGGCTTTTAAGGATTTTGAAGTAGGCTGAAGTGTAGAGATCATTGATTGGTCAAAGAAGGCAGGGTAAAATCATGGGACAAAGAGATGAAGAAACTGTATTCTCATGCTGCTTTGGTTTCTCTGGGGGGAGGGAGAGATGCCTTTAAACTGGTTGATGTCAGCTTCTTTGCTGGATTTCAGGATCTGCTTAAGCAATTCTTTTGTTGTTGTTGTTGTTGTTTTGAGTTGGAGTCTCACTCTGTCACCCAGGCTGGAGTGCAGTGGCTGCTCCCGGCCACCGCAGCCTCGACCTGCTGGGCTCCAGGCAATCCTTCCGCCTCAGCCTTCCAAGTAGCTGGAACTACAGGCGCGCGCTACCACACCCAGCTAATTTTTTGATTTATTGTAGAGATGAGGTCTCGCCAAGTTACCCAAGTGGGTCTCGAACCCGCTGGCTCAGGCAATCCACTCACCTCAGCCTCCCAAAGGCGCAGGATTACAGGCTGAGCCACGGAGCCTGGCTGTTTAAGCAATTCTTAAAAGCTTTGTGATTCTAAGGTCAGAAATTCTATCTGTAGGAACAATAGGGATGCAAATGGACAGGATCTAGTACTATATGACTTGTGACTTTCTGTTACATGGAAGTAGGTCAAAGTGCAGCCTGATTAATGCCTAGTTATAACTATGTTTCTTTTCTCTTTTTTTTTTTTTGAGTTGGGGTCTCACTATTGCCCAGGCTGGGGTGCAGTGGCACACTCATGGCCACTACAACCTCGACCTGCTGGGCTCAGGTGATCCTTCCTCCTCAGCTTTCCAAGTAGCTGGAACCACAGGTGCATGCTACCATGCCTGACGATTTTTTTGATTTATTGTAGAGATGAGGTCTTGCCAAGTTACCCAGGTTGGTCTTGAGCCCCTGGGCTCAGGCAATCCTCTTGCTTCCATCTCCCAAAGTACTGGAATTATAGGCGTGAGCCACTGTGCCTGGCATAACTATATTCCTGTCCAGAATTCTTGTTAACCCTGTGAGGACAGCTTTAGAAACAATAGGTGCCAGACTCTTATACTACTATCTTTTTTTTTTTTTTTTTTTTTGAGTCGGAGTCTCACTCGGTTGTTCAGACTGGAGTGCAGTGGCCGCTTCGGGCCACTGCAGCCTCGCCTGCTGGGCTCCAGCGATCCTTCCGCCTCAGCCTTCCAAGTAGCCGGAATTACAGGCACGCGCTACCACGCCCGGCTGATTTTTTGATTTATTGTAGAGATGAGGTCTCGCTGCCCAGGTGGGTCTTGAACCCGCGAGCTCAGGCAATCCACTCACCTCAGCCTCCCAAAGGCGCGAGATTACAGGCTGAGCCACCGAGCCCGGCTTACTACTATCTTTATTCAAAAGAATTTCTGTTCAGAAATCAGCCAGTTATTTCCCTTTAAAAATAGTTTTTGTTGCTTCGTTGAGCAAATGTCTGGGCACTGGGGATACAGTAGTAAGCAGAAGGCTTTATTCATATTTTGTAGTTTTTTTAGGGGGAGCAGAGTCTCACTTTGTTGCTCAGGCTGGAGTGCAGTGGCACAGTCATAACTTGTTGCACTCTTGAACTCCTGAGCTCAAGTGATCCTCCTGCCTCAGCTTCCTAAGTATCTGAGACTACAGGTGCACCACCATGCCTAGCTAATTAAAAAAAAAAATTTTTTTTTTGTAGAGACAGGGTCTCACTATGGTGCCCAAGCAGGTCCCAAACTCTTGGCCTCAAGCATTCCTTCCTCCCTGGCCTCCCAAAATGCTGGGGATACAGGTGTTATAATAGCCACCATGCCCAGCTATTTAGTGGATTTTTAAACAGTTATCTTCAAAGACATTAAAGTAATATGAAAAATACCCTGTACTGCATGGTTCTTCTCCGTGCTCTCCCTCCTTCATAGAACCCAGATGCCTGAGACTACTGTGCTGTCCCTGGACCCTCCTCCAAGTGCTGCTGCTCCTGTTGTTCTCCTTTACCCCACTCGCTGAAGCCCTTGCTCATCATGTAGGGCTATCCTTGTTACCCTGGACTGGCTAGGGTGAGGCAGCGCCCTGCCACAGAAACCCCACCCCCACCCCCAGCATCAGCAAACCGGGCATAGCTTCATCTTTCACCCTAGAGGGGAGGGGTCGGGGGTGTGGGGCTTAGCTTGGAAGACATTGATAGAATGGCTAGGCATCCTTCAACTGGGCAGCGTCCCAGGACACTGATCCTTTGTGGGCAAAGGCAAGCTCCTCTTAGAAAGGGTCAGGTCCTGGGGCAGGGGTAAGGGGGGAAAAAAGGGCCAGGTCCTTATAATGCCTGAGCTGCTGTTTTCTGGGCTTCCAAAGTCTTTCCATGGATCATTTCTCTTTCTCAAAACCCAGGGCAGCCTGTGGCCATACTCATTCATGATTTGTAAATAAGCCAGGACCCTTTTGTGGGGGACCTGTGCCAGGTCACAAACCAGATCTGTTCCCACTACTGACGTGTGTGAGCCAGAACGGGGCTTGTTGCCAGATCAGGATCTGTGTGTCTTAAGGCACAGAGGCCCGTCCTGACTGTCCATCTCAGTACCTTGTCATGTGCAAACAGAAGCTAGGTAGAGGATGCTACCCACTGTGGCTAGACGGTGGCTTTGCAAGTGGCTCCAAACAGCACTGCTCTTCCCATGTGGGATGTGCTCTGATGTCCTCCTTTCCCCTTCACATAAAGATGTAAAAAGCTGGTCCTGATTCCATGACTTTCTGATGGACTAAATGGCAGATTTAAACAATACTGCCTGTCCTTGGAAAGGGGAGGAGTCAGTGAGAACAGCTGCTAGAGGGTCAGTGAATGCCGGGCATGCCTATCCTGTTCACTGGGGCCACATTTGTGCTCAGCTTGGCCCAGGCACTGGACAGGGAGAATGGGGCCTTGTGTCTCTAGCTCACAGCCGAGCTTTCAGACCATGAGACTGAGTTCATTGTTCAGAACTGGAAAAACTTTAACAACAGTGTTGAGAATAGAACTTGGGCCTTCTGGAAATGATGGCTGAGTAAAGACTTGTTTATTCTACTTCCCTTCTTGAAACTCACTGAAATGAACAAAGAGAATGAAAAATAGGGAACAGAATTTAATCTACAATGAATCTAAGGAGTAGCCATAGCAGAGGAGGATGTCAGCCAGATGGGAAGCAGAGTGACAGCTCAGGTCTTGAGCAGGGCTGAGTTTTTGTTTAACAAGAGTGGATTTTTAGGGATACTGTTCACATGCATTTGCTTAAAACATTGGGGTCTGTGGCTTGGGTGGAGCTGGTGGAACTGGGTACCAGCAAGTGTCTGGTGAGATGAGCTGGAGGCAGAAGGCCAAGGTGCTTCATCTTTATTTTTTAACTTAATTTTATTTTTTGAGTTGGAGTCTCACTCTGTCACCCAGGCTGGAATGCAGTGGCACGCTCATGGCCACTGCAGCCTCGACCTGCTGGGCTCAGGTGATCTTCTGCCTCAGCCTTTCATGTAGCTGGAACTACAGGCACACACCATCATGCCCGGCTACGTTTTATGATTTATTGTAGAGATGAAGTCTTGCCAAGTTGACCAGGCTGGTCTCGAACCCTTGGGTTCAGGCAGTCCTCTCACCTCGGCCTCCCAAAGTACTAGGATTATAGACATGAGCCACCATGCCTGACCTTCATCTTTATTTTCTATAAGATACAGACTCTTGTTTTTTTTTAGTTGGAGTCTCACTCTGTTATCCAGGCTGGAATGCAGTGTCATGATCATGGCTCACAGCAGGCTTGACCTCCTGGGCTGAGGTGATCCTTCTACCTTACTCTCAAGTAGCTGGAACTACAGGTGTGCACCACCATACCTGGCTAATTTTTTTTTTTGTAGAGGCGAGGTCTCACTGCATTGCCAAGGCTAGTCTTAGACTCCAGGGCTTGAGCAGTTCTCTCTCCTTGGCCTCCCAAAGTGCTGGGATTACAAGCTTGAGCCACCGCACCCAGCCTAGATCCAGACTCTTTTTTTTTTTTGAGTTGTCACCCAAGCTGGAGTGCAATAGCACACTTACAGCCACCCCAGCATCCACCTGCCGGGCTCCAGTGATCCTTCTGCCTCAGCCCTCCAAGTAGGAACTACAGGCACATGCTACCACACCTGGCTAATTTTTTGGTTTATTGTAGAGATGAGGTCTCGCCAAGTTGCCCGGGCTGGTCTCGAACCCATGGGTTCAGGCAATCTACCCTTCTTGGCCTCCCAAAGTGCTGGGATTACAGGCTGAACCACCAAGCATGGCCTAGATCCAGACTCTTAAGGAGTGAAATGGAGAAGAAAAGAAAGGGAGGTTTCCGCCCTCTGTGGAGCTGCTACTGTCTGGCAGTTCTCAGATCTGTCACTGACAGGCTGCATGGGACAAGAGGAGGTCTCTTCTCCTGGGACTTGGTTTCCAAGGAAGCTACCTTGACAGGTAAACAATATCCAGTTGTAAAATGTGGGCCCTCTAAAGTACAATTGTAATTGCCTAGGATATCCAGCTGGGGGATGACATACTCTGAAAGGAGCCTTTCTGCCTCTCTGGTTCCTTTCCCCTGGTAATAGCAGAGTGAATTTCTCCAATTCCGTTTGGACCTTCCTTGAGGGCTAGACAGAGACCAGTGGTTGCCCAGAAACCTTTACCAGGTTTTCCAGCTGAAACCACTAGGGAAGAAACTTCTTGGTGTTGATTGGAAGTGTTGCTGTTGGTAGATTTTGAATCTTCAGCTGCTGATGACACACACAGAAAACCTGCCCAGAATCGTGGCCAGAGCATAGCAGAACCTTGAGGTAAGAGTACGTCCTGAGGGTGTCCTGGAGTTCCTGTGCTCATATGCATCTGAAACCAGACAGTCATGCTAGATGAGGCTACAGATCTCTTTCTTTCGTTTGAGTTGGGCTTCTGTCACTTGCAACCAAAACATGTGCTAATACCAGAAACTTCCAGAGCAGAGTTGTAAGAAAATTTGGTAATAGAGCATTCTGGAATGACACATCTGATTTCAGGCTGCCCTAACTCAGCCCTGTCCCTTTCCTTGTTTAAAGATGAGCAGTAGTTGAGAGCCAACAGGGCACCCTTATATGATAAGAAGAAGAAAAATAGAAATAAAGAATGTGATTAAAAGAGCTGATGAAGAAAATACCCAGAAGAGGAGTAGCCAAGAAGCGGGAATTTTAGGTAGAACCTTTTCCTATACTAAAGCATATAAAATTCAAAATAAGGAGAGAGAAAGATTTCAAAGACAAGATAACAGAAGGAGATAAATTGAGCTAGCAGAGCAGAGAAAAGTAGACAATCAAACCATTATAAATGTGAGATCCCCCCCCTCCATTAGCAACAGCAAGAAATAGGATGGATACTGTGGAGAAAGAAATAGCCACCTGGAGAACAGGCTGCAAGAAAACAAAGTGCTGTGTAGAGAAAAATCAAAAGTGATTACAGAAATGATGCTGAGCAGAAAGGCCAGCAGGGTACTCAGTGTAGGCCAGTGTTTCCAGTTGAAGTACAGAGCAGAAACAGCACTCAGAGGTGTGAGGGAAAACCAAAGAAAGCAAAACTCTCTGGGATAATGGAAAGCATGAGTTTGCATACTGAAAGGACACATCATATTCCTGGAAGAATTGGATACAAAATGGCCAACACTGACATGACCTGTTAAATTCTTCCCAGAGTGTAGGAGAAGGAATCCTTTGTGCAAACACAGCTCATAGCCCATCTCACTCACAGCAACAAGCAGTCTGTTCTTGAAGCCTGTTGAGCCTGTCAAGCAATGCTGGTAAGGTTCTGAAGGGGTGAGAAAAGTGTTGGCCAAGAATTCATGCAGAGGCAGATTGCCATCTATGTGTGACATCCCAGTAGAACATCTGTGGACACACACAGCCTGAGCATGGGAGCTATGTTGAAACTTCACCCCAGAATCCAGTAGTCAACGTGGCCAAAGACCCTGATGTGTAAAGACAGAGAACACTGAACCCTGAGGCTGAACAACTCCGGAAACTTTGGTTATGGAAGCGAATGTAATAATTTAAGACACTGCTAATGTAAAATTAGTAAGAAAACAAATTAGCATTGTAGAGAAATGGAAGTGCCATTATCTTTCAAAGCCACAAGTTGATAGATAAATGTCCAAAGTGACTAAAATGAAGAAAAATTAAAAGGCTAGGCTTTAAGCATTTTGACTAAAATTAGGAACAAAACAAAAAATGCTTACTGTCATGATTTTCATCATTCTGCACATTTTTGTCAGAACAATCAGATGTGAAACAAAAATAATGATTGTTAGAAAAATTTCCTGACACAGGATGAAATGGTTCTCATAAAAATAATAAGTAGCCAGATAACTAATAAATATATAAAAACCAGTAACCTTCTTTATTTAAAAAATTTTATTATTATTGTTTTGAGTCAGGATCTCCATTGCCCAGACTGAAGTACAGTGGCATGTTCACAACTCACCACATCCTCAAACTCCTGGACTCAAACCGTTTTCCTGCCTCAGCCTCCCTGTAGCTGGTACTACAGACTTGCACTCCCACACTGGCTAGTTCTGATATTTTTGTAGAGACAAGGTCTTGCTATGTTGCCTAGGCTGGTCTTGAACTCCTGGCCCAAGCAGTTTTCCCGCCTTGACCTCCTAAAGTGCTGAATTACAGGTTACCTGTGAGCTACCACACCTGGCCAAAAAATCCCAGTAACTTTCATGTTAGGAAAAAACAAAATGTAACTGTAAAAATCCCATTTACAAATGAAGCAACAAAAAAATAATGAACAATAACCTTTAAAATGTGTAGGCTGTATATGGAATAGTGGTCAGGTATTTTGTAGAATGCCCCTCACTCAGGATTTGTCTGATTTTTTTTCATGATTAGACTGGAGTTATAGGTTTGTGAAAGAAAGCCACAGAGGCATAGTGCCATTTTCATTACCTCATATCAGAAGTTTATCAACATGACTTACACTGTTAACATTGACATCGATCACCCAACTGAGTGCATGCTTGTCAGGTTTCTCCACTCTCAAGTTCCTTCCCCTCCCCACTTTCCACTGTGCCCTTTGGAAGGACATAACTATGTCCACTCCACAAAGTAGAGTTATGCTCCCCCTCCTTGAGGACAGAAACAGTACTCAAAACTCTCAAACCAATCTACATAGATATTTTTTTTCTTTTTGCAGGGCAGCTTTGTCTGTTCTCTCACCTTATTTATTTGGTCATTTATTTATATCAGTATGGACTTATGGATATTTATACTTTGAGTTGTAATTCAACATGACTTTATTGCTCAAATTGCTCCAGCTTTGGTCATTGGGAACTCTTTCTATTGGCTCCAGTGTCCCTTTGCTATAACCTATCATTAGGAATTTTTTTGTTTTCTTTTAGCTTTTCCTCCCTTTCTGTATCTGCACAATATTCCAGGCTAATCTTGTATATGTTCTGCTTCAGTCTTTCTGTCATTTCTCCAAGGATTGTTGGCTCCTTTTATTGTGGAATGGCATCAGAATCTTGGCACTAGGTGTGTTTGTTACAATGGGCTATTGTTGCTTCTAGTCCTTCTCAGCAGACAAAGCAGATAAATATAATTGTGTATACTAACCTATGTATATTTACATGTCTGTAAAGATTTCTGTATGTAGCCATTTCTATCTGTATTATGTTAAACATGAATTCATACTGATGTCTCCAATTCTAATCTATTACCATATGGATCATTCTCTAGTCCCTTCCTCTTGCTTGTCTTCCACTCTAACAGTAAGAAACATGACTTCCACCATCTGTCATTCATTTGCTTAATTGTTAAATTCCAGTATACATACATTGCGATGTCAGAAATAGTTACTCCATACTCCCATGGGAAACAACTTTATCAACTAGAGTACAGTGCTTATATGTAGCTTTTTTTACCTTTAGTCTGATGGACTCAACTTATTTCCAGAGTTACTTATGTCAGCAACTTTTTCTTCCACCCCCTTCAGTGAGGTGGTTTCATACATTTTTAATATAATTAGGTTGTTTTGTTCTGTAGCCCATCCTGAGACTCCTTTGGCCTCTTAAATCATTTTTTAAAAAATTCTATGCACAGAGGTTCTTTTTTTGTCTTGTAAAGTTCTGTAGGTTTTGAGAAGGGCATATGTCAAGTATCCACAATTACAGCGTCATACAGAATCATTTCACCATCCTAAATAATCCCCTGTGTTTTGCCCATTCAACCCTCTCTTCCTTCGCTGAACTACTGACAACCATGATCTTTCTACCATCAGTACAGCTTTGCCTTTTCTAAAATATCATATGCTTGGCATCATATGGCATGTAGTTTAGAACAATTATTTTATTTTATTTTATTTTTTTGAGTTGGAGTTTCACTCTGTCGCCCAGACTGGAGTGCAGTGGCCGCTCCCGGCCACCTCAGCCTCGACCTGCTGGGTTCCAGCGATCCTTCCGCCTCAGCCTTCCAAGTAGCCGGAATTACAGGCATGCGCTACCATGCCCAGCTGATTTTTTGATTTATTGTAGAGATGAGGTCTCGCTGCCCAGGCGGGTCTCGAACCCGTGGACTCAAGCAATCCACTCACTTCAGCCTCCCAAAGGCGCGAGATTACAGGCTGAGCCACCGAGCCCGGCAGAACAATTATTTTTAAGTCCTTAGTTATCCAGTGTACCAAAATAGATTCCATGTGGATTAGGAAATTTATTTGATTGAATAAATGTTTGATTACTTACTCTCTGTTGAAGATGTGGTAGCTACAAAACAGGTGTCATCTCTGCCTACATGGAGTCTACCCTTTATCAAAATTAAATATCACAGTTCTGTGCGCTCTCTTTTCTTTTGTTCCTTTTTTTTTTTGTCAAGGTTGCACAGTGTTTCCCAGGCTGGAGTGCAGTGGCATGATCATGGTTCACTGTAGCCTCAACTTCCTGGGCTCGGACGATTTTTCTGCCTCAGCCTCCCAAGTAGCAGGGCTACAGGCATGCCACCACACTGGCTAACTTTTTTCCTCTTTTTGTGGGGACAAGGTCATGCCATCTTGCCTAGGGTGATCTTGAACTCCTGGGCTCAAATTATCCTCTCGCCTTAGCCTCCCAAAATTCTGGGATTACAGGCATGTGCCACTGTGGTCAGCTAAATATCACAGTTGTAAGATGTATTTGTGTAACTAGTGTAACTATATAATACCAAATGTATGGGGACTTCCACTTAATGAGCAAAATAGAGTAACAAGGGTCAGATTTATATTCCTGCCTGAAAAACTAAGTGGGTAAAACATTATGAAACTATGGTTTTCTAAATTTTGGGAATGAGACCGCAAAGTGCAATGATTTCTGTGAGATGAGAATCAAAGTGAACTTGATTATTCCCCTGCTTACCACTTTAGGATAGTTTCCAGATTGTGTTTCAAAAATGGGGTAATCCAGGCAGAGCCTGGCAAATTCCCTTAGTTCAGGAGATGCAGCTTAGGGTCCAGGATAATCCAGGTGACTAGAATTTGCAAAAAAGAGTACCAGAGAATGAAGGCAGCAAACAGAGATTGCTCAGAGATGTGCAGAGGATTCCTCTTAGTCTTTAGCAGAGTACCCATCAGTGCATGCATATGAGGAAACTACAAGAGACCGGGAAAAAAACACTCAGAAGGATTAGAGGGAACAGTATCCAGAGCTCTAAAACACTGTGAAGAGTGCCTCTTGACATCAGGCTGACTGAAAATCTCATAATTCACAGAGTATGGTGTAGAGTACTCATGCAGAATAATTAGTCCTAGAATAAATGCTGCTCTGCTGCTATGTAACAAATCTTAGAAGCAAGAGCCAAAATTTTCACAGTTTCCAAGTATCTGTATCTCAAATCAAAGCTCGAGAATATTTATAGGAATGTAAAAATATACAGCTTCCTAAGGAGTAAAATTCATAATGTCTGGCATCCAACCAAAAATGATCAGTCATGGAAAGAAATAGGAAGATACAATCCATACTGGAGTAAAGAATCAATCAAAACTGATGCAAAGCTGACATAGATGTTATATTTAGCAGACAGGTTATTAAAGCAGTTATAACTATATTCCATATGCTCAGAGAGCTAAGAGAAAGATTAAACTTTAAGTAGAGGCATTTTAAAAGATCCAAATTAGAATTGAAATGAAAATGTCCAAATGCAAAATACCCTGAAAGAGATTAATGGTAGATTAGACATTGCAGAAGAAAAGATTAGTGAACTTAAAGACAAAGCGGCAGAAACTATTCAAACTAAAACAAGGCAAGGAAAAATACCTTAAAACAGAAACAAAAACAAGTGCATCATTGAGCCATGGGACAACTCTCAGAGCCTAATGATTATGTGATTGAAGTTCCTAAAGGGGAGAGAGGGACAGAATAACTATTTGAAGAAATGATAATTGAAAAGCTTCCCAATTTGATGAAAACTATAAACCTAGATCTGACCATCTTAATGACCCTATGCACAAGAAATATGAAGAAAATTATAAAAGGCACATCATTACAGGTTTCTCAAAACCAGTTGCAAAGAGATAAAAGCATCCAGAAAAAACGACATGTTGTGGACAGGGGAACAAAGACACAGATGACAGTAGATTTCTCTTGAGAAACAATGCAAGTGAGAAGACAGTGGAACAGCATGTCTCAGAAACCTGTCAACCCAGAATTCGATACCTAGTTAAATATCTTTTTAAAATGAAAGTGAAATACAGATGTTTTCAAACATATAACAGCTGAAATAATTCATTGCCAGCAGACCTTCACTGCAAAAAATGTTACAAATCCTTCAGACTGAAGGAAAATGAAACCACATGGAAAGGTAGATCTGCACAAAAGATTGAAGCACTAGAAATGGTAACTACATAGGCAAATATTTGATACCTATTTAATTATCTTTAAAAGATAATTATTTAAGTAAGAGTAATAGTGTAGCAGAGTGAGGAATTTATAAAATATATAGAAATAAAATATTTGACAAAAATAGCACCAAAAGCCAGGAGAGAAGAAATGGTAAACTAGTATGTTTGATGTGGATAATATCACTTAAAGGCAGAGTGTAAGTTAAATGTTTATACTATAAACCCAAAGGCATTGACTAAAATATCAAAACAATGAATCATAGTTGATAAGTCAACAGTGGACATCAAATTGAGCCACATGGAATATTTAATCCAAAAGAAGCTAGAAAAAGTGGAAAGGGGACAAAGAACACATGAGACAAATAGAAAACAGCAAGATATTACATTTAAACATGACCAATCACAAATGTGGATGATTTAAACACTCCAATTAAAAGGCAAAGATTGTGAGATTTTCTTAAAAAATCAATACCCAACGATATGCTGGCTACTTAAAATGTAAAGACATAAATACGTTTAAAGTAAAAGAAAGATAAAAGATATAAGTCTAACATTGATGAAAAGCAAACTGGAGTTGCTATAATATCAAATATACTGATTTCAAAGCAAACTACCAGGATAAAGATATTTCATAATGACAAAGGGATTAATTAATCAAGAAGACACCACAAATTATTGTGCACCTATTAACAGAGCTATGAAATACATGATGCAAAAACTGATAGAAGTGCAAGGAGAAATAGACAAATCCACAATTATAGTTGAGACTTAATACCTGTTTCTCAGCGATTGATAGAGCAAGTAAATAGGAAATTATATCAGCACTGTTAACGTACCTGACTTGATTGAATTTATGAAGCACTCCACACAACAACACATTTTTTTCCCAGTGCATATGGAATATTTACCTGGATTGACCATTTGGAGGACCATAAAAAGTCTTAATAAACTTGAACAAATTCAAATAATGGAAATTAGGTTCTCTAACAAAAATAGAATTAAATTAGAAACCAATAAAAATATCTGGAAAATGACTAGTTATTGCATTACATATTTCTGAGTCAAAGAGAAAACCTAAAGAGAGATTAGAAAGCTTTTGAACTATTCAGTTCAAAAGAACACGCAGCTAATCAAAATTTGTGGGATGTCACAAAAAGCTGTACTCAGAGGGAAATTTTATAACACTAAATATCTAAATTGGGTTTTTCTTGTTTTTGCGTTAGAGTCTCACTCTGTCAGTGGTGCAGTCACAAAGGATGGAGTAAAAATGAATATATATTCTTTTAAGTTTCTGACACTAAATATCTTTTTAAAATGATGTCAACAGATGTTTTCAAACATATAACAGCTGAAATAATTCATTCCCAGCAGACCTTCGCTGCAAGAAATGTTACAAATCCTTCAGACTGAAGGAAAATGAAACTACATAGAAAGGTAGATCTGCACAAAAAAGTTGGGTATCAGGACACTGCCTTCCCAAGAAGGGACCAGCTAGTATCCACAGATGCTAACTGTGCTAATTCAAGCGAAAATAAAAAAAGACTCAAAGCACCAGGAAAGGGTGCAGCCAGCCACAGGGCCCTAGGGGAAGAGACACTGCAGGCCAATCAGAAATTTTCTCTTAAGTCCCAGATAGATTGTGGGACTACTATTCTAACCTAAACCCACTCAGTTCACATAATGGAGAACTCTCTCCCTGGAGAAAATGCTTCAAGTCTTCTCATCTCAACCACTTAAATATCCACACATCTACTTATTTAAATGCTTGGGACCATTGGGAATGCTGTTTTTCAAAGCAAAACTCAAATAATTTTAATTTCTTGTTTGAGAGGAAACTGGTTCTTGTAGGGCTTCAACATTTTTAAAAAGTAAATGCATTAGTAAAATTTTGAAAAACTGAAAAATATCTACCATAGTCTAAACATCAACTCAAACCATTTCCCCTGTGCGTCTCTCAGTTCTCATCCCAACCTTCAAGCCTGATCTAGAACAGAAGACACAGTGGTCAGCAAAGACCACAACCTCCAGTGCATCATTCTCGTGCATCATCTCCTCTAGAAACTTTCTCCGATCTTGGTCACCACGTCTTGGTGATCCCAAGTGCCCTAGGTCTGAAATCTTAGTTCTTAGTTCTCAAAACATTACATTTCATTTTTTAAGATGTTTTAACTATTTTAAGTCTTTGGCATTTCTGTATGAACTTCAGACTCATGTTTTCAATTTCTATAAGATAGCTACTAGGATTTTGATGGCAATTGTACTGAATCTATAGATCTATATAAGAAAAACTAACATCTTAACAATACTGAATATTCTGATTCATAAAAATAATATCCCTCTCCATTTGTTGGGCTTACTTTCCTTCAGAAACATTTTGTACTTTTAATGTACAAGTCTTGCTCATATTTAGTTAAATTTCCTTTTTTTTTTTTGAGTCAGTGTCTCACTCTGTTGCCCAGGCTGGAGTGCAGTGATGTGAATCACGGCTTACTGCTGCCTTAACCTCCTGAGACCAGGTGATCCTTCTGCCTTAGTCTCTCAAGTAGCCGGGACTACAGATGCACACCACCACACCCAGCTAATTGTTTTTATTTTTGCTGAAGACGAGTTCTTGCTGTGTTGCCTAGGTTGGTCTCAAACTCCTGGGCTCAAGCAATCCTCCTGTGTCGGCCTCCCAAAATGTTGGGATTATAGGCATGAGCCATCACACCCAGCCCACAGTATGTTTTCAATTGATATATTATTTCCTTTGCATGAAGCAAAGGAGACAAGTGCCCATCCTTGTTTCTGGTTTTGCAGACTTTATTGAAATATGGAAATGCATGCCAGTGCTGCTGGAAACAGCAACATATAGATAACCCTTTGGGTGCCTTCCCGTCACCACCTGGTCTAAAAGCCATTGATTCTGATTTCCAATAGTAGAGCTGCTTTTGCCTGATTTCGAATGTTAGGAAAGGGAACCATGCTGTATTTGGTTGTGTCTGACTTCTTTCTCTCACCATTATGTTTGGGAAATTTGCCCTGCTGTTGTGGGTGGACTGCTCACTTTCATGCTGTGTAGGTTCTTGCATGCAATCTGAGGGTCCATTCTGTGGATGAGCATTCAGCAGTTTCCAGTTTGGGCTGTTATGAACAGTGCTGCTGGGAACACTGCATATGATCTTGTGAGCGTATATGTGCGTTTCTGCTAGTCTCTATCACTCGAAGTAGAAGCCCTGGATCCTGGCACAGGGTGTGCATTCAGCTGTAGGAGAGATTGCCGAGCCAAGGGCTGGGATGAGTTAACCCATTTAGACACCCCCCCACACTCACATGGTGTGCAAGTGCCTTTTTGCTCCTCATCCTTGCCAGCATGTTATAGTTATTGTTTTCCATTGAAGCCATTTTCTTGGGTGTACTAGTATCACATTATGTTTGTAATTAACATTTCCCTAATAGCATGAAGTTGAGCACATTTCCATGTGTTTATTAGTCATTTGACATATTCTCTTTTGTAAAGTGTGTAAGTCTTTTTTTGTTTGTTTTTTTGAGTTTCACTGTCGCCCAGGCTGGAGTGCAGTGGCGCACACAAACGGCTACTGCAGCCTTGACTTGCTGGGCTCAGGCAATCTTTCTGCCTCTGCCTTCCAAGTAGCTGGAACCACAGGCGTGTACTACCACACCCGCTAATTTTTTGATTTATTGTAGAGACAGATCTCACCAAGTTGCCCAGGCTGGTCTCAAACCCCTGGGCTCAGATAATCCTCTCACCTCTGCCTCCCAAAGTGTTGGGATTATAGGCGTGAACCACCATGCCTGGCTATGTAAGTCTTTCATTCATTTTCTAATAGATTATATGACTTTTTCTTTATTTTTTAAATTTTTTTGAGTCAGGGTTGTCTCTGTGTTGCCTCAGCTGGAGGGCAGTGGCACGATCACTGCAGCCTTGACCTCCTGGGCCCAGGAGATCCCTTCCACCTCAGCCTCCTGAGTAGCTGGGACTGCAGACACACATTGCCACACCAGGCTAATTTTAAAAAATTTTTGTAGACAAAATCCCGCTATGTTGCCTAGGCTGGTCTCAAGCTACTATATTGCCTAGGCTCAAGAGGTCCTTCTTCCTCAGCCTTTCAAAGTGCTGAGATTACAGGTATGGGCCACCATACCTGACTTTTTTACTTTTATTTTTGAAGAGACAGAGTCTACTTCTGTTATCCAGGCTAGATAGAGTGCAGTAGCACAATTATAGCTCACTGCAGCCTCAAACTTCTGGGTTCAAGTGATCCTCCCACCTCAGCCTCCCAAGTAGTTGGGATTACAGGCACATGTCACCATGTTTGGCTATTTTTCTTATTTATTTGCAGAAATTTTTTATATGTTCTAGACATTCTTTGTCAGATTATACACATGCTCACATATATACAATGTATTATGCATATTCTACATAGCATACATTTGACTTTTTTACTGTCAATAATTTCTTGATAAACAGATATTCTTAATTTTATTATAGTCCAATTGGTTAATTTTTCTTTTGTGTACTGGTTTTTATGTTTGATTAAGGTACTCTGTGCCTACTGTAAAGCCTCAAGGATTTTTCTCCTGCATTTTTCAAAAAGCTTTATTGTTTTACTTTTAACATGTAGATCTATAATTTTTTAATGTTTAATTTTTTGAAAAGATGAAGTCTCCCTGTGTTGCCTAGGCTGATCTTGAACTCCTGGACTCAAGCCATCCTCCTGCCTCAGCCTCCAAAAGTGCTGGGACTGAAGGCATGAGCCACCACGTGTAGCAACTTAAAAAAATTTTTTTGTGTGTCTGGGCGTAGTGGCTCAAGCCTGTAATCCTAGCACTCAGAGAGGCCAAGGTGAGAGGATTGCCTGAACCCACAGGTTCAAGACCAGCCTGGGCAACTTGGCGAGACCTCATCTCTACAATAAATCAAAAAATTAAACAGGCATGGTAACATGCACCTGTAGTTCTACCTGCTTGGGGGGCTGAGGCAGAAGGATCACCTGAGCCTAGCAGGTTGACGCTGGGGTGGCCATGAGCGTAACTCTGCACTCCAACCTGGATGATGGAGTAACACTCCAACTAAAAAAAAAAATTTTTTTTTTGTAGAGATGAGGTCTCTCTTTGTTGTCTAAGCTGGTCTCAAGCTCCTGGGCTCAAGCTGTCCTCCTGTCTTGGCCTCCCAAAGTGCTGGGAACACAGGTGTGAGCCACCACTCCTGACTTAAATCTATAATTTATCTAGAATTAAGTTTTGTGTATTAGATGAGGCAGTAGTCAAAGTTTTTGTTTTGTTTTTTCATAAACAGTTGATCCTTGAACAATTGTGAGGTGTTAGAGACATCGACCCTTGTGCAGTCAAAAATCTACATATTACTTTTAACTCCCTAAAAACTTAACTACTGATAGCCTACTGTTTATCAGAGACCTTACCGATGACGTAAAGTTAATATTTATTTTGTATGTTATATATATATATATTCTTACAATAAGGTAAGCTAGAAAATGTTACTAAGAAAATCATAGGAAGAGAAAATATGTTTATTAATCATTAAGTGAATGTGGATCATCATAAAGGTCCATCCTCTTCATCTTCACATTGAGGTTGAGGAAGAGGAGGAAGAAGAGGGGTTGGCCTTGCTGTCTCAGAGGTGGAAGAGGCAGAAGAAAATTCGCATGTAAGTGGACCCATGCAGTTTAAACCTGTCTTGTTCAAGAGTCACCCATATATATAGTCAAACAACACTATTTTTGAAAAGGCTATTTTTATCATCGACCAGGCGATCTGTATGAATGTTGATTGTTCTTGAGCGCCACCTTGTGCAGAGGCTGGGCCTTGTGCTTTTCGCATGTTGTCCCATTTCACTCCTCAGTAACTGCCAGTGAGTGTTGTCTGTGTTGACAGCTGAAGACACCGAGTTTCAGATGTCAGACTGAGGACATGGGTGGAACAGGTCCTCAAGTACTGTGGTCCCTTCAGGCTCAGCTTGTGCCTGTCTTGGCCCCACATGGAGGGGGGTGTCTTGGTCTGGTGTGGAGCTGGATTCTGGCTGATGGGCAGCTGGCAAATAGATGCTCCTTGCTGTGTGGGAGGTCTGACTGAGCTTTGCTGTGATGCAGGGGCTAGGCGTCAGGAGCACTAAGGGATTGACTGCGCTTGGGGAGTTCATGGGTGCTGGGGAGTCCATCCTTATGCTTGCCAGCCACTCAGCGGTGATGGACTTGGCTAGGTTGTTATTGTGGTAAAGGCATTTTCTAGATTAGTAGTATGTCTCCTCTCTCGTAGTGTGGCACCTTCCTATCTAATGCTGGAGGAGCTGTCTCGATGATCTGCTGACATCTGTCCCTCTTGGCTCTGAGGAAACAGACGGAAATGTCCCAGACACAGGATTACGAATGCAGAAGTCATCATGTTGACGTGCCAGAGTCGAGGATTTCAGGATCGAGTACTAGGTAAGGAGCTTTCCATATCTGCTGAGCTGTCCAGATTTCAGGAAGGTAGGATGGAGTGATTGTTCCTTTCAGAGAAAATGGTATGGATGCAAGATTCTTGGTAGAGTCGCCTGTTCACCAAGGCCTGTGTGTGCCAGTGCCCCACCTGTATACAGCACTTCTCAGGGGGCTTCAGCTGGTGATTGCCAAATTTGGAAGTCCTACATTCTCCCTTGGATGCCTAGTCCTCAGTGTGGCCCCTACCTCTGTCTCCTCACCACAGTGGTGCCTGCTTGCTTGCCACTAAGGCTGATGCTTCCCCTCTCAGTAGGACCTTGCTGCCTGTGCTGACACCCTGCCCCTTGGTGGCTCCTCAGGTTCCTCTGGGCATATATAAATATACATATTTATCTGTCTATTTTTTTAGTTTTTTAATTTTATTTATTTATTTATTATTTTAGAGATAGGGTCTCTGTCACCCAGGTTGAAATGCAGTGGTGCAATCACTACAGCTTGGAACTCCTGGACTCAAGTGATCCTGCCTCAGCCTTGAGTAGCTGGAACTACAGGCTTGCGCCACCATGTCTGCTATTTTTAAAAAAAAATTTTTTTGTAAAGACATGGTCTCCCTATGTTTTTCAGGCTGGATTCAAATTCCTGGCCTCAAGTGATCCTCCTACCTTGGCCACTTAAGCTTTGAGGTAACAGGCATGAGTCACTGTACCCAGCCCTAATTTTTCAATTTTAATTTGGAAATAATTTCACACTTCCAGAAAAGTTAGAAGAATAAGAACAGACTGTGCGTACTTGTGTGCCTTGTCAGCAGCATTGCTCATGTTGCTTCTGAATCCTTTTGGGATGGGTTGTAACATTTGAGTGCGTTCTCTCAGGGCAGTTGTCACTTGGCACTCATCCTGAGCAGGAGGCCCTCTCTCTCTTCATCTGTTCATTCATTCATTTGTTCACTCATTCTCTCAGGGAGTTATTGTCCATAACCCCAGGACACCTGTCACCTCGAGTAAATTTGATGTTGGCTTGCAGCGCTGGTCTGCTCTGTAGCCTTGTCCGTGTCCAGTGCAGGATTCCTCTGGGTTGACTTTGTCTGCTGTAACCCTTCAACTTTTTCTAATCTGGAAGATTTCCACAGTCTTTCTCTGACTTTTGTTAGTGATATATATTTTTTTTTTGAGTTGGAGTCTCACTCTGTCGCCCAGACTGGAGTGCAGTGGCCGCTCCCGGCCACCGCAGCCTCGACCTGCTGGGCTCCGGTGATCCTTCCGCCTCAGCCTTCCAAGTAGCTGGAACTACAGGTGCACGCTACCACACCCGGCTAATTTTTTAATTTATTGTAGAGATGAGGTCTCACCAAGTTGCCCAGGTGGGTCTCGAACCCACCGGCTCAGGCAATCCACTTACCTCGGCCTCCCAAAGTGATGGGATTACAGGCTGAGCCACCCAGCGCAGCCTTCGTTAGTGAGAATTTTTAAGGTAATAATCACCCTTTTTAAAACAGGGCGTACCTTAGTTTGAGTTTGTCTGTTTATCAGACATACACCATACAGATGCTGTTGGGTCCTCCTGGGGTCTCATATCTGCAAGACATGTATTGTCCATTTGCCTCTCATCTGGTGGCATTCTTTCTGGTTGCCTGATGGAAGCCTCACCTGCTCTTTCTGTGGTATTTACTAACATCCCTGGCCAACTCTGGATGCTTTGGGGCCTGTGCTTGTTCTATTTTGATGTTTTTGTTGTTTCCTTAGTGATCCAGTTTTTCTGGGATGGCTACAGAACCTGACACTCCAGCTCTAGCACTCCTTCTATACCTATAGTTGGCACTTGGCACTCACCCTGAGCAGGAACCCTTCTCTTTCCTAATCTGTTCATTCATTCATTTGTTCATTCATTCATTAGTATGGACTCATGAGCTTCTTTTTGTTCTGTTTGGTTTGTATCATTCCTGCACTTCATTATTTTGATGCTTATGATGTCCCAGATTGCTCAGTGAGATCCTTCACACTAACTCCTGTGTCCTGACGTCCTCATCGTTTGTTTTTGTTTTGTTTTTTTAATTTTTAATTTTACTCAGAGGAATTTGTGTAGGGATCTATCATTCTTCTGAGTGCTTTCTTTCTGGCATAACTGTCTTACTCAGTCCTGGAATCAGCTGTTTCCCTGAGGAACCCTGCTTCCTTTTTGGGAAGACGGGTCTCAGGGAACAAGGTCTGGGTCCTCAGAGTGCTCATTGCTACTGGGGTATATTTACTTTTTGGCCTTTTAAACATATAGAGCTAGAAAGTTTATGCATGAGTATGCACATGTACACATACGGGTACACAAATGCACATGCATACCTACGCGCACATGCATCTTAGAAATGCTGAATTCTTGCTGATAGCCCTAATGGCAGTTCATTCCCATAGCGAGTTGTTTTGCTGTCTCCCCTTCCATCACATCTCTTCCTTGGTGAGAGCCCTAGCTTCCAAGAACACCAGTGCATTTATTCATTTGCTCTCTGATAATGCATCTAAAATTGTTTCAGAATTGCTTCATCCATTCCACTACAAAAATATACTCAAAAAAAGTCAGGATTTATTTGCATTCCTCTACGCATGTATTTCACCCAGGATTGAGGAACACAGTCTAATCTTGTGTTCATAAATTTCTTGGATTAGTCTTTTTCTGTTTCATTGTAGTTCGGACTTTCATTGAAATACATTTGAGGGCTAGACTCGGTGGCTCAACTTGTAATCCCAGCACTTTGGGAGGCTGAGGTAAAAGGATTGCCTATCCCGCGGATTTGAGACCAGCTCGGACAACTTGGTGAGACCTCGTCTCTACAATAAATAAAAAATTAAGCCGGGCTCGGTGGCTCAGCCTGTAATACCGTGCCTTGGGAGGCCGAGGTGAGTGAATTGCCTAGCCCGCGGGTTCAAGACCTGCCTGGGCAACTTGGTAAGACCTCATCTCTACAACAAATCAAAAAATTAGCCGGGCGTGGTAGCGCGCGCCTGTAGTTACAGCTACTTGGAAGGCTGAGGTGGAAGGATGGCCGGAGACCAGCAGGTCGAAGCTGTGGTGGCCAGGAGCGGCCACTGCATTCTAGTCTGGGTGACAGAGTGAGCCTCCAACTCAAAAAAAAAAAAAATTAGCTGGGTGTGGTAGCACACGCTGTAGTTCCGGCTACTTGGAAGGCTGAAGCGGAAGGATCACTGGAGCCAGCAGGTCGATGCTGGGTGACCACGAGCATGCCACTGCACTCCAGCCTGGGCAACAGAGTGAGACTCCAACTAAAAAAAGAAAAAGAAAAGAAATACAATTGGGATACCAGGCACGGTGGCTCTTGCCTGTAATCCTAGCACTTTGAAAGGCCGGGGCGAGAGGATTACCTGAGCCCAGGAGTTTGAGACCAGCCTGGGCAACTTGGCAAGACCTTGTCTCCACAATAAATTTTTTAAAAATTTTCCAGACATGGTGGTGCATGCCTGTAGTTCCATCTACTTGGAAGACTGAGGTGGAAGAATTGCCTGAGCCCAGTAGGTCGAAACTGCAGTAGCTGTGAGTGTGCCACTGCACTCCAGCCTAGGTGACAGAGTGAGATTCCTACTCAGAAAAAAAAAAAAGAAATATAATTGAGCTGGGCTCGGTGGCTCAGCCTGTAATCCCGTGCCTTTGGGAGGCTGAGGTGAGTGGATTGCCTGAGCCCGCGGGTTCAAGACCCGCCTGGGCAATGAGACCTCATCTCTACAATAAATCAAAAAATCAGCCGGGCGTGGTGGCACATGCCAGTAATTCCAGCTACTCGGAAGCTGAGGCAGAAGGATCGCTGGAGCCCAGCAGGTTGAGGCTGCGATGGCTGGGAGCGTCCAGTGCACTCCAGTCTGGGCAACAGAGTGAGACTCCAACTCAAAAAAAAAAAAAAGAAATATAATTGAGTTCATTAGTATCAGTTAGAGGTTTTTTGTTCTCCCTTCCCATTGTTATTTAATTTTACTTTTTAAACATAAGATCATTCACTTGCTTCCAAAAGCCAAAACATACAAAAGGTATGTTCAATAAGAGCCACTTGGTCCCATGCCCTTTCCCATATTCCCACCTACGTGTTGCAGGTAGGAAAACTACTTGTTTTCTGGTTTATCTCCGGTGTTTTTCTTTATAAGAATAAACAAATGTTGGTGTGTTTTCTTATTTTCCCTTCACTCTTAAAATGTGTCATGGCTTATGTGCCCTTTGTGCAGTTTGCTTTTTCCACTTAACAACATCCCCTGAAAATCACTGCCTCAGATCATTGAGGTTGTCTTCCTCCTTTTTTGAAACTCCTGGGCCTCTGTTATGTGTATACCACAGTCCTGTGTTGAATATATAGATAATTTCTTTCTTTTTTATTTATTTATTAATTTTTTGAGTTGAAGTCTCACTCTGTCGCCCAGACTGGAGTGCAATGGCCGCTCCCGGCCACCGCAACCTCGACCTGCTGGGCTCCGGCGATCCTTCCCCCTCAGCCTTCCAAGTAGCTGGAACTACAGGCGCGCGCTACCATGCCCGGCTAGTTTTTGATTTATAATGGAGATGAGGTCTCACCAAGTTGCCCAGACGGGTCTCGAACCCGCGGGCTCAGGCAATCCACTCACCTCAGCCTCCCAAAGTGCTGGGATTACAGGCTGAGCCACCGAGCCCGGCCTGTAGATCATTTCTAATATTCTGCAGTTACAAGTAAGGCTGCAATGTGCTTGGGTAATTTTGTGGCTTTGGAGGTATATCTTCAGGTAAATTCTGGACAAGTGATTGCTGGGTCAAAGTGCAACTGCTCAGTACTGTTACTACATGCCCTCTATAGGAATCCTGCATGCTGTGCCCACCTCACACTGATAGCCCATTTTGCCTTCCACTGGAGAATGCTGGGTGTGTGTACCATGAGAAGTCTCAGAGCACTTGTACTTTGGGTCTCTGGTGATGGGTGGAGTGGGTATCTTCCATGTGTCACTGTTCACTTGGTGAACTGCCTGTTCTTATCTTTTGCCTGTTTTTCTATAATATTTTTTGTCTTTTATGTTTTTTTTTAAATTTGCTTTTGGAGTCAGGGTCTTACTTAGTGGCCCAGTCTGGAGTGCAGTGACATGATCACAACTTGCCATAGCCTTGACTTCCTGAGCTCAGGCAATCTTCCTGCCTCAGTCTCCCAAGTAGCTGGGACTACAGATGCATACCACCACACGCAGCTTTTTTTTTTTTTTTAGAGACAAGGTCTTGCTATGTTGCCCAGGCTTGTCTGGAATTCCTGGGCTCAAGCAATTCTCCTGCCTTTTGTGTATTTTTTCATGGTGCTAGCATAGTTTTGTTTTTGCCTTTTGATCTCAGGTCTACTTGGAGTATATTCTTGTGTGTGGTATGAGGTACGGATCTGACTTGCTTGTTTCCCAAGGACCCTCTGGTTGTTCAACTATCATTTATTAAAGACTGGTATCTATAAGGAACTAGATCTACTTCTGCCCCACCATTCAGTCCTGTTGATCTCCTACTATGTGCTCAACCCCACTTTCCCTTATCAAGGCTTTATTCTGCTCTCTTCCAGCCTTCCCCAGCTTTCTCCCATGGTCTGTGCTTTATCATGTGCCACAGTGCACAGCAGAGAGTTCCATCTAATTCCCAACAATGCCCACGATTGGGTTCCAAGTTGCCCTCTTATACATGATGCAGGGGAGGTCCCCATAGGTAGATGGGCTGTGAGGAGGACCCCACAGGTATCCAGCCATTGAGGCCATGCCAGATGTCCTTTGGAGTGGCCCAGCCTGTTCCTTCCCACCAGTGTCACTGCTCTGGCTAGAGTTTCCATCTCAGACGTTGGATTGGTCTCTGTGATTTTAACATCTGTCTTCTTCACACCTGGTGGGATTGAACATCTCCGTATTTTTTTAGCCTTAGGTTTCCTTCTCTGGGAATTACCTTTGGTCCTTTTTTTGTGTGTTGTTGAATTGTTTATCTGAAGCTTTCTGGTTTGTAGACTCTCCTGTTTATTCTGGGTAGTAGTCATTTGTCGGTTACATACATGGAATATTGATCTTAGTCTGTGCTCACGTCTTCATTTGGTTTTGGTGGTTATTGATGAGCAGATGTGTTAAGCTCCGGTGTAGTCAGTCTCACCTACCGTTTTATTTTTTTTTTGAGTTGGAGTTTCACTCTGTTGCCCAGACTGGAGTGCAGTGGCCACTTGCGGCCACCGCAGCCTCAACCTGCTGGGCTCTGGCGATCCTTCCGCCTCAGCCTTCCGAGTAGCCGGAATTACAGGCGCGCGCTACCACGCCCAGCTAATTTTTTGATTTATTGTAGAGATGAGGTCTCGTCTGCCCAGGCGGGTCTCGAACCCACAGGCTCAGGCAATCCACTCACCTCAGCCTCCCAAAGGCACGAGATTACAGGCTGAGCCACCGAGCCCAGCTTCACCTACCTTTTCTCCATGGTTTTGTGTCCTAATCAGGAAGCCTTTTCCTAACTGAGGTCATGAAGCTCTTCATGTAGTTTCTCCTAAAAGTGTTAAGGTTTGGCCCTTCTCATTTAGTTAGCCTGTTTTCCATATGGACAGTCAGCAATCCTGGCCTCATTAGTTGGATTCTTGCCTCACTAATTTTGCAATGTTCCCTGTACCCTCAATGGTACACATCTGTGAGGAGCAGCAAGAGGCTCTCTGTCCACTCATTTGTGTGCTGGGATCCCAGCCTGGACACATGACCTCCTCGGCTTCCTGGCAGGTCTTGTCATCTGTTTCCCTAGTCCTCTTCCGCTGAGTCCTTCTTTTCTAAAATGTCTTGGCCTCTCCTCTATTTGCTCTTCTACATAATGATAGAATTAGTCTGTCTCTACCCAGAAAAGATATCCTTGGGAGTTGAACTGGAGGCATATTGACATATGACTGATTTGAGGAGATGTACTATGATGAAGTAAGTTCTCTGTACCTGCTAAAGGTGTCCCTGACTTTCAGGTCCTTTTGATTGTGTGTCTTCTGCTGGATGTGTTCTAGGGTACTTTGTCCTCGCTGTTGTGTGCTCTTGTTACATTTGTCTCTCTACATTCCCTTTTCCTAAGGCCTTTAATATTTCTGTCGCACTTCCCTTGATCTCTGCACACACTCAGGACATTGACACCTTCTCTGTCTTCTTGGGGCATGGATGAATCAGTGATGGTGAGGCCCAGAGGCAATTTCTGTGGCTCTGACCATGTCCAAGTGTGAGAGGCCACAGCCTCCACTCTCAAGACCACACATCTCATGGCATCAGGTGCACCTTACCCCACTTCCTGGTAGCCTCAGGGAAGCATGATGTATAGGCTGCTAGGACACACGTTCTAGGGTTTAGTGGGATCCCTTGGGCCAGGGCCTGGAGTGAGAGAAGAGAGTCAGGAGTGTGGGGTTGGCTAGCAGAGCCTGCATGCTTGCTGTACTTTCAGGATGCAGGTGGGCATGCAGATGGGTCTGGCTCTGCAGGTCCAGAAGTATGGTTAGATGTGGTAGTTGGTCCAGCAGCATCTGGCAGAGACCCGCTGCAGTGCTAGTTGTTCCTGTTTGTGCTTCATTTCCTATCTTTAGTGACAGGCTGGTTTTCAGTAGGTATGCGCTTCGCGCTTCCCATGTTCTTTTTTTTTTTTTCTGGAGTTGGAGTCTCACTCCGTTGCCCAGGCTAGGGTGCAGTGGCACATTCGTGGCCACCTCAGCGTCAATCTGCTGGGCTCCGGCGATCCTTCCGCCTCAGCCTTCCAAATCGCTGGAACTACAGGCGCACGCTACCACGCCTGGCTTATTTTTTTGAATTATTGTAGAGATGAGGTCTCGCCAAGGCTGGTCTTGAACCTTGGGCTCAGGCAATCCACTTTCCTCAGAACCTGGCCCCCATGTTCTAAAGTATCAGGATGTCTGCTGTGTGCAGAGCAGCACCTCACTGGATGGGCAGGGAGGCCCCGAGCTGCTGTCACCTCCCCAGGTGGTGCTCAGTGCTCCAGAGGGCCCCACACAGCCCTTGTGGCCAATCTGGATTGTTTTTCTATTTTTTAAATTCACTCATTCACTTATCCCATTAGTGAATATGTTTTGAGTGCCCCTTTGGTGCCAGGCTCTCATTTAGGAGATGAGCACAATGCCCCCCAAATGAGAGGGAAGTAAAGGAGTTTAACCTTTTAAGTGGGGTTGTCAGGAACAAAAACAGTGTCCAGGTATCAAGGGATGACACCTTCCTTGGGGATCAGTAAAGAAGACAGTGTGGCCAGCTGGAGCCTGTAGGAAGGAGCTGAAGAGCTGTGAACAGCACCTGGGCTGTGAGGTCTCAGCTACCTTCCTCTCTGCCAGGACCTTTTGTGTTCTGGTCACATGCATTTGCTCCTAGGCTGCTGTCTCATTTATGTATTCTGTGCAGTTGTGAGCAGCCTGTTCCATACGGTGTGGGTTTGAGGTCTGCTACTCCATCTGAGTGTTCTCTATGGGGTGTCCATGGCGGTCAGTTTGGGGCTGGGAGCTACTTAGGCATACCTGCTGCCTTCATGGAGTGATTAAGGACAGAAAAAGTAGTAGCCTCATGAAGACGCCAACACTGATATTAGCAATGGAGGAGGAGTACCTGCAACACACATCCAGCAGAGGCTGCATGGCCAGGAGCTGTCTGGGGCCTGCATACCCCTGGGAGGGGGAGCCCCACTGGGCCCAGAGAGAGACTCAGCACTTGCCTTTGCCGTAGAGTCTGCCCCAGCCAGAGCAGACCTTGGGTGGTGCTGTCTCTAGCAGTCCCACCTTCCTCCCTTTACATATTCCAGGACACTCTACCTGCCTTTTGGGATGTCTTAGCTAAAGGCAGTAGCCTGGCAGTGTTCACCTGCTCCCAAGACTCCTTGCTGGTTTCCCTGGTGAGAGCCCTTCCCAGCTGCCCCTTACCTGCTAGGCTCTCCTTTAATGGCTGTCTTTTATTTTTAAAATATAATTAACATATCATAAAACTTGCCCCTTAGTATGACCACACCCTTTAAAGTACAAACCACAGTTTACTAGTTTTTAGTAAATTTAGAGTTGTGTAGCCCTTGCCACTGTCTCCCACAGAGAAGCCCCACTCACATCAGCAGCTCCTCTTCAGCCCCTGGGACCACTTACATATTTTCTGTCTCCATGACTTTGTTCACTCTGGACAATTTAAATAAATGGAGTCATACAAGTTGTCTTCCACTCACCGTAATGTCCTCCATATTGATCCATGTTGTAGCATGTGTCAGTGCTTCATTCCTTTTATTGCTGAATGAGATTCCCTTGTTGCATAGACTACGTTGTGCTTCATCATTCATCAGTTGAAGGGCATTTGGTTTGTTGCTACTTTTTGGCTATTATGAGTAATGCTGCTATGGACATTCATATACAGATTTCTTGGTGAACATGTTTTCATTTCTTGGGTCTGTACCTAGTTTTGGAATTGCTGGGTCATGTAGTAACTCTGTTTAGTTTTTTGACAATCTACTAAACACTCTTCCATAGTGGCTGTATCATTTGACATTCGTACCAGCAATGTATAAAGGTTCTAGTTTCTCGGCATTATTGTGGTTTTTTATAGTTATTATTATAGCCATTCAAGTGGGTTTGAGATGGTATCTCATTGTGGTTTTGGTTTGCGTTTTCTTAATGGCTAATGGTGTTGAGCATCTTTTTATTTATATTGACTATTTGTGTATATTCTTTGGAGAAGTATCTATTCGGGTCTTTTGTCCATTTTTAAGTTGAATCATTTGTCATTTTATTGTTGAATTATAAGAGTTATTTGTATATTCTGGATTTAAGTCCCTTATCAGATAGATGATTTGCAAAGTTTTTCTCCCATTTGTATTGTTTCTCTTGTTTGTGCCTTTGGTGTCATTATCTAAGAATCCACTGGCAAATCCAAGGACACACCTCTATTTATTCAAGAGCTTTATAGTTTTAGCTCTTACATTTATCTAATTTGAATTAATTTTTGTGTATGAAATCAGATAGTGGTCAACTTCATTCTTTTGCAAGTGAATGTCCAGTTGTCCTAGCATCATTAGTTGAAGAGACTGTCCTTTCCCCATGGAATGACCTTGACACCCTCATTGTAAAAATCTGCAGGGCAGTGAATGTGTTTGTTCACACTTGTGTCCCTTGCACCTGGTAAATTGCCTGGCATGCACTTGGTACTCATTATGTTCATTTGGGAAGTACTTATGTAAACAGATCATTATCTTCAAAGAAACACCAGCAGGCCAGGCTCGATGGCTCAAGCCTGTAATCCTAGCATTTTGGGAGGCCCAGGTGAGAGGATTGCCTAAACTAGTTTAAAATCTCATCTCAACAATAAATCAAAAAATTAGCCAGGCGTAGTAGTGCACGCCTGTAGTTCTGGCTATTTGAAAGGGTGAGGCAGAAGGATTGCTTGAGCCCAGCAGGTCGATGCAGGGGTGGCTGTGGCGGCTGTGGCGTGTCACTGTTCTCCAGTCTGGGTGATGGAGTGAAACTCCAACTCAAAAAAAAAAAAAAAAAAAAGAAATGAGCCATAGCAAAGCATAGTGGCATGTGCCTATATGGTCCTAGTGATTTGGGAGGCTCACTTGAGCCTAGGAGTTTGAGGCTGTAGTGGGCCATGATTGTGCCACTGCACTCCAGCCTGTGTGACACAGAAAGACCCTGTCTTTAAAAATAAAAAATAAATAAAGGAACCACAGGAAGTTTACTTCTACCTATGTTGATGACAGCACTTGGAACTGCTGAGAAGATAGTTTCCCAACACCCTCGCCCCACCTGGGGATCGCGGACATCTTTCATCCTTCCATTATTGTCACCAAATGGCTTATTTTTCCCTTTCCAATTCATTTTAAATACCATTGCCAATAAATCTTCCTCACATCCAGCTTCAATTGTGTCAGCAGGAGGCTGCTAAACCTTAGTAACTTACTGTTGCCTACAGGATCAAATCCCAACTCCTGCCATCAAAGCCCCCCGTGAGCAGGTCCCAAACTGCCAGCCTTTCCACACCAACCAAGTTCAGCACAGTTGTCTGTCACATGCATGGTGACTAAGCATTTACACCCTGTGCCAGCCTCTAGCCTGGGGACCCACGGCCCCTACTGACCAGATGCTCAGTGGAACCAGCCCTGGTGGACAAGATGCGAGTTCCCCAACCCATACAGTCTTGGCCCAATAAGAAGCTGTGGTGATGCCACTTGCACACAGCTAGTTATGTGCCCCTCTTTTTTCTTGAGGTCCAGCCCTGGCAGAGTCCATGGGATCCTTCCCAGACTGGGCTGCCTTTGTGTTCTGAAGTCCCTTGCTGTAGACATCTGCTGAATCCTGTCCACACCTTGCTCTGGGCTGTGGTCCCCCAAGGTCTAGCATCCTTTGTGCCATTGTCTGCCCTCTGGTTTCCTGAGGGTCTTGGTTCAATGCTGTCTCCCAGGAGGTGCCAAGAATGTTCTTAAGAGGCTGATGTCTGCCCACGCACATACAGAAGTGCACTAAAAATGGAACAAAACACCATTCTTAGTTGAGAATCATCCCATTACATTCATTTGAAAGTGCATTTAAACAAAAATAACAATTGGTATTGCTTCTTTTAGGGCATAAAATGTTCAATTCTGTGCTTTCTAAGCTTCTCTGTGCTCAGAAAAATTATTTTGGGAGTATCTTAAATTTGTTCTGGTAAAATCTAATATAAACTAGGAGAGAACACGAGAGCAGCGGAGCTCCTGCGAGGAGTGAGGTGACCCTACCATCATGGGGAAGTCACCGGCCTGCACTGGTGTGCCAGGGTCTGTTCATCCTGGAACATGGGAAGGCTATACCAGTGTCGAGACATCTTGCTCCAAACAGTGTTTGCCCTCTATCCATGAGCCCTGATTGTTGGTGTGCACCCTGAGTTCTGACCCGACCCTACCTGGTCCCTCCCCTCAAGTCTTGCCCCACATGGTCATCTCCTGTTCTGCTCTCACCTCTGTCAGCTTCTCTTCTGGAGTATGCCCCGTCCACTAGCACCATGGCCTTCCAGAAGCCTTCATCCTACTCCCTGCTAACTATCCAGGAGGGTCCATTCACCTGAGTGAGATCAAGTCAGACCCACCCTGAGGCCCTTTGTGTGGTCCTGCTGCCCCAGGTCCTCCCAGACCCTGACTCGAGCTTCCTTCAGGTCTCTGCTTGTAGGTGCTGCCTTAGGTTCTCCTGCGGTAGCCCTCTGAAGCCCCTCTGAGTCTCTGTCTTTTTCATCATCATTCTGTTGGCTCATTGATCTTCTTCAAAACTGCAGCAGAGCCCTCTCATGTTCATTAACCAGAACTGTGACTGCCCTGCCACTGTCCATGCTGACAGAAGCATAGGGTGGTTGTTCATTGGGGTCCAATCTCTGGTGGGAAAGAGATATCTGTGCAGGAATGGCATCTGGTGGGAGGCTTGCACCTCAGGCTACCATCAGGCTCTTTGGGAGGTCGAGGAAGCAAATGTGACACAGCCCGGTTCCATTAAGGAGAGAAGAATGCAGGAGGTGTGAACTTTGCCAGGAGTTTGCTCCGCTCTAGGATCAGTGCAAGCTGTGGAGGGTGTTATAAGGTAAAATGATCAGGTCCCAGTTTTAGGAGTTTCCTTCATCTTCAGCATGGATAGCTACCTGGATGGGACAAAACAGCCACCTGAGGACAGTGCAGGGGTGAGGAGCTGAGGGGTCAGGGCAACCACTCTAGCCAGGGCCCAGGGAATGTCAGTGTACCTCACAGCTAGGAAGAGTGAAGGAGACTTGAGTCTTGGCTTTGGCTGGGGTCTTGGTATTGGTTTGGTTCCTAGGCAGGACTGGGACAGCAGGTTGGATCATGGTGGTGGGGAGGATGCAGAGCTGAACAAGGACCCCCTTGGCTTACACTGAAACTTCGTGTGATAACTGCTGCTGCCCCAGCCTTCTGTAGAAACTGGCCTTGTGGTCACTAGTGGTCAGAAAATGAGTGACCTATAAAGGCCACTAAATGAAGTCACTCACTGGAGATGGTTATGCCTCAGCACTGTTGAAAGCATCTTCTGTCAGGCTCTATCCTTGCAGTAATGGTAAGCCCTCTCCCCTTTGTGTCATCTGGTGTCCCTGGATACCCGACCACCTCTGCTCAGTGTTTTGTGGGATGATGGACAAGAAAGCCCCTCCTCAGTGGCCTCATGTCACAGTTGGAAGCACTGAGGGGGTAGCAGTCGGCACCAAGGTCAGGGCATTGTGGACAGTGACCATGCTGGGTGGCCACAGAGTGAATACAGTCAGCAGAGAGGAAGAGAGGCAGCTGGTGGTCATTGTCAGGGGCCTGGCACTGAGGCAGGAGTGATGTGTCATTCCCTGTCATACATGGGGCTATTGCATATATGGCCTCTGTGGGTTCATCATGTACCTCTGTTAGCAACCCTTATCCCTCCCACTGTCCTGAGCTTCTGGAGGAGCTAGCCTTGACTGAGTGACCACCTCTTGGCACCTGGCCGCACATGGAGCTGCCGATTTGTGCCAAGAGAGTCAACAGAGGTGGACATAGCTTAAGGCCTGTGGGTTGGATGGCTGTGTGCAGGCATGCGTGTGGGATTCCAGCCCCTCCCAGGACTTAGTCACTCCTGTATATGGGGTCGCAGGAGTCAGAGGACCTTGTTGGAGAGCTGGTGAGCTCTTCTGTATCCTGGTAAACTTGCCTTGTGGCTGCCAAGTCAATGGCTAGGAGGAGAGATGTGGTGCTTTGAAGGTGCTCCTACCTTGTTAGTATTGGAGTTTTCACTCCCAGGAGGGGCTTCCTGCTGCCTTGCTCTGGGCCTGCTCTAGGCTCTGCCATCTCTTAAAGCCCACTGGAAGAACCAGCTTGTCATGACTCCCTGCCCTAGAAGAGGCCCTGCTGGGACAAGCCTGTGTTGAAGAGCAGCTGCTGGTTGTGAAACAAGGCAGATTGTCTTTATTATATAATTTATAGAATATAAAATTAACATTTTAAAATATGGAGACTGCTTACTTTTTAAAATAAACTTTTTATTTTAGAACAGTTTTAGATTTACATGGAAATTGCAAAGACGGCACAGAGTTTCTTCATCACCTGCACCCATTTCCCCGTTAACATCTTCATTAGTGTGGTACCTTTTACAGTTAATGAACCAGTATTGGTACATTATTATTAACTGAAGTTCACACTTTATTCACATTTTCTTGTTTTTTACCTTATGTCCTTTCTTTGTCCCTGGATCCCACATAACATTTGCTCATCTTGTCTCCTTGGGCTCCTCTGGGCTGTGACAGTTTCTCGGACTCTCCTAGTTTTTAATAACCTGGATGGTTTTGAGGAGGACTGGTCAGGCATTTTGTAGATGTCTCTCAATTTGGATTTTTTTTGGTGTTTTTCTGATGATTACTTGGGAGCAAGACCACAGAGGTAAAGTACTATTCTCATCCCATCATATTGAATATCTGCTGTGAGTGCAGCCTGCACTGCTGGCGTTGACTGTGATGCCTGGTTGAGGTGGCAAAGTCTCTACTTCATCCCTCTGGTGCCTCTTTCTGTGGGTCCCTCTTGCTAGGTTGTGTCCCCTGGAGGACGAAGACAGGCTGTGGGCGTCGAACAGCTAGCCCAGGTGCTGGCCCTGCTGGGTCCTATATGACCCAGGATAGGGTTTCTCTTGATGGGCTCAGCAAGAACTCCTCCTCACTCCCTCTTCCCCACACTAGGCAGGCCACTGCACAAGGTCCTCATGGCTCTTACCATCTCTGCTCCACGTGGCTGCTTCTCTTGGCTGATAAGGGAGGCTCAGGGCCGCCCTCCCCCTGTGGGTGATACCCATTTCTCTACACATGTGTTAGTTGACACACTTGTGGGCAGAGAAATGTTCGAGAAAGTGTGAGCTTGTGACGTGACCCTCATATAAGGCAAGCCCACAGCATGCACTCTTTCCTGTGCAGTTTCTCTTGTGGAGCAACATTGCTTGCTGCCAGGTATGGCTCCCCATTCCGCTGGTATGTACTGGGTGGCCTTCACTTTGTCCGTGGGTCTGCACATGTTCTCATTTTTGCCATATCTTCAGCTTCAGGTTTAGGGCAATGGGTTCCCACCATGCTAGCCATACCAGTTGACACCCCTGGCAACACTTGGGCCAGCCGGCTTGTCCTTGCTAACATGCGGCATCATCAGCTCTTTTTTATTTTAGCTGGTCTTGTGGTGTTTGAACCATCCTTTTCTGGTTTTAATTTGCATTTTCCAGAGCTTTGTCTTTCCCTGATGTTGATGAACACCTTTCACCTCGAAAGACTGAAGCACTGATCTGTCCTGCTTGCAGCTTATGGTACTCCTAGAACCTTCTGGGAAGCTCTCAGCCACTATTTTTTAAAATATTAACTCTGCCCACTTCCTCCTCTGCCCACTCACTCTCTTCTGCATCCATCAGGCTTTTCACTACTCATCTCTGTACCTGTCCCTGTCTTTCTGGGGCTTTGTGTCCTCTGACCATGCTGTACTGACTCAGTCCTTTCTTCTGTGTTAGTTTCTCTTAAATCCATATAACATGTTAATTTCAGTGATTAATGTTTAAGGTTTTTATTTTCCACTTAATTCTTTATTTTTTATTTTTATTTTATTTTTATTTTTGAGTTGGAGTCTCACTCTGTTGCCCAGACTGGAGTGCAGTGGTGCTCCCAGCCACCACAGCCTCCACCTGCTGGGGCTCTGGCGATCCTTCCGCCTCAGCCTTCCAAGTAGCTGGAACTACAGGCGCACGCTACCACACCCGGCTAATTTTTTAAAAAATTTATTGTAGAGATGAGGTCTCACCAAGTTGCCCAGGAGGGTCTCCAAACCCACGGGCTCAGGCAATCCACTCACCTCAGCCTCCCAAGGCGCGGGATTACAGGCTGAGCCACTGAGCCCGGCTCCACTTAATTCTTTTTATGTTTTTCCTTCTCTGTAGAAATGCATCTTGCCATGTAATTTCTTAAACATTAATCACAGTTTAAAATTTGTGTGTGCTGACTCCTAAATCTAGATCACCACAGGCTCACATGTGGTTCTGTTTCTATAATTCCTTTTCCTTCCTCTTGGTTTATGGTCATTTCTTACCTTTTGCATGTCTGGCTATTGTTTTTTATTTGTTGTCCATCATTGTATATAAAATGGACATGGAAGCTGGGCACAGTAACCGACTCCTGTAATCCCAGTACTTTGACAGGCAGAGAGGTGAGAGGATTGCCTGAGTCCAGGAATTCAAGACCAGCCTGGGCAACTTGATGAGACTTCATCTCTACAATAAATAAAAAAATTAGCTGGGTGTGGTGATGCACATCTGTGATTTCAGCTACTTGGAAGGTTGAGGCAGAAGGATCACCTGAGCCCAGCAGGTCGAGACTGCAGTGGCCATGTACATGCCACTGCACTCTAATCTGGGTAACAGAGTGAAACTCTGACTCAAAAAAAAAAAAAAAAGCTTAGGTGTGGTAGCATGCGCCTGTGGTTCCAGTGACTCTGGAAGGCTGAGGTGGGAGGATCGCCAGAAAGAGCCAAGCAGGTCGACACTGGGGTGGCCATGAGTGTACCACTGCACTCCAGCCTGGATGACAGAGTGGAACTCTGACTCAAAAAAAAAAAAAAAAAAAAAAAGAAATGCTTGTGAACAGAAGCAGCACAACCAGAGATATCATCAGGAGACCTGGGCTGCAACACAGCACAACTGGGTGTAAAGTCTTGGCCTTGACACACCTTGGTTCCTCTTTCCTTGGAATGCTGAGTTGTGGAGGGGCAAAAAGAGTGAGGTGTTGGTATCCCTATGCTTCTAATAATGAGAGCGCTCACATTTTGTATTGTGGGCTGCGGTCAGGGGTCTCCAGGAGAGTTGTTTTGGAGGTAACAGGCACAGAGGCAGCCAGCACAGAGCCCAGACCCAGATCAGTGTGACTGTTACAAGTCTACAGAAAGCAGGCTCATCAGTGAATGATGCTGGGTACCTCTTTTGTGCCAGGTTCCAGGGTACCATCCTCAGTGCTGGGATTCAGGGAAACAAACAAATGAGCAGTGACTCCCTAAAAGAGGAAGTGGAGGGGCCCTGGCATCTACCAAGTCTCTCAAGGGCCTACAACTTTCCTTTAATTGGAAAGTGGCAAAGGGTGAGAGAGCTTATGGAGTGGAGTTGGGCTGAGTGTTCACACACCAAGTGCTCAAAGCTCACAAGGAGAAGCTAGTGTTGAAGGAACCCGTGACTGACACCCTTCAGGTGCTTCATGAAGTGGTTAATTAGAATGCTCATGGAGAGAAGGAAGTGAGACAGATGTGAAGCTTGGAAAAACGGTGACAGTTTCATATTACTTTTGGAGAGTAGATCCTGCAGAGGTGCCTGGGTGGTACCAGTCCTCCCTGCAATAAGGTTTCTCCCAAAAGTACTTTGTAGTCCTGTAGGAGCAGAGAGGGATGTGAGGCTAATCCAGGGCTAGAGGAAACATATAAAGATGCCAGTATTGGGATTGTCAGACACAGAATAGCTGTGGTTAAAGAAATACAGGAATTGTAACATAATTAATGTGATTAGAGGACCAGGGTACCTTAAAGAATGAAAGAACCAGCAGACTGATCACAGCCAAGAAGAGACTCACAGGAAGCATGAAGGCATCCAAATGGTGATACTATGACTCAGGGTGGAGACCAAAGTACCACAGAGATGTCTTCATTCTCTTTGAATCAATCGACAGGCTCAGTACAGATCCAACAAAGATGCTAACAAGGCTGTTAATGGAAGTTGACCAGCTGATTCTAAATTTCTTTTTTCTTTTTTTTTTTTTGAGTTGGAGTCTCACTCTG
>NW_007256815.1:197006-217677 GCF_000164805.1 Carlito syrichta
CAGGCAGGTCTCGAACCCGCGGGCTCAGGCAATCCACTCACCTCAGCCTCCCAAAGGCGCGGCTTGACTGAGCCACCGAGCCCGGCTTGATTCTAAATTTCATTGGGAAGAACCAAGGGTCAAGAATAGACACAAAAAATTAGCCAGGCATGGTGGCGCAGGCCTGTGGTTCCAACTGCTTGGAAGGTAAGGTGGAAGGATTGCCTGAGTCTAGCAGGTTGAGGCTGCAGTGGCCGTGAGCATACCACTGCACTCCAACCTGGGCGACAGAGTGAGACTCCAACTAAAAAAAAAAATTAAAAATAAGAATAACCAGCTGGGCTTGGTGGCTCAGCCTGTAATCCCAGTGCTTGGCTACTGCACTCCAGTCTGGGTGACAGAGTGAGACTCGAACTAGGGAAAAAAAAAAAAGAATAGCCAAGACACATGCCCAAAAGACAGGAAGATGTGAGTAACTTTACAAAGCCATTATAATTAAGGTACCACAGTGTTGTTGACCAGCAAAGCCAGGAGGGAGCTTAGATGGACTTATAAAAACAGCATTTTAAAAACTTGATTTAAGACAGAGCTGTCATTGTCCATCACTGAGGAAATCATGCTATTTAACAGACCCATCTTGAAACCCCTGGTTATCCATGTGGGAAAAGTGAAATTTCACATAGTAACAAAAATCAATCCAGGCCAATTAATGACTTCAATATGGAAGGTAATTTATAAGAGAATATTCTTAATCTAGAAGTAGGGAAGTTTTCTTCCCTACTTCTAGATTAAGAGGAAAAATCATGAAGGAAAGATTTATTAATTCAACTATGTTAAACTTAAAAGCTTTTCATCATACGGCAAAAGGCACCATAAAGAGAATGAAAAGACAAGCCGTGAAATAAGAGAGGGAGAGATCTTTTTAATACATGTAAGTAAGAGGGAATTATGATTTAGAATATTTATTTTTAAAAAACACAACTTTTCCCCACATCTTTAAAATAAAGACTAAAAGAAAAAAAAAAAGACTTAAAAAAATACAACTCTTGCAAATCAGTAAGAAATAAAAAATTTTGATGGCAATAGTCATGTATATCTGAATAATGGGGAATGTAAGTGGCTCAGGGATGAGGAAAATGCTCGACTGCATCAATAATCGGTAAAAATATAAGACCACATATATGGGAATTCATTATACAAATCTCTGTATTTTTGTGTATATTTGAAATTTTTCATCACAAATTTTGAAAAAAAATTTGATGAATAAAATGAGGGAAAAGGTAAAATTACACCAAATTTCACAACTCCTAGATAGCCCCTTTTAATATTTGACTTTATACTTCCAGTGATTTCCTACACAAATATGTACATGTAAACACATACGTGGTTTTAAAAAATAAAGCTACATAACTTTAATTATAAATTGTGATAGTCCTTCCCTGTCACTAAGTATGTATTTGAATTAAAACATACCCCATCAGGGATATACCATTTATTACACCCTCCACTATAGAGATACCATTTATAACACACCTCCCCCAGGGAGATACTTTTTATTACACTGCCACAGGGAGATATCATGTATTACATACCCCTACAGGGAGATACCATTTATTATACTCCTCCAATTTCACTTATCACACCCCCTCCCTAGGGATATAACTCATTATACCACCTCTACTCCCCCTACAATGGGGACATACTACTTATCACTCACTTGAGTCATGTGCTGCACAGGCCAATATAAGTGTGCAGATGCTTGATGGAAACATTGCTCGCTAATTTCTTTCTTTCTTTTTTTTTTTTTTACTTTTGAGATGAGGTCTTAAGTTGCCCAGGCTGGTCTTGAACTCCTGGCCTCAAGTGATCTTCCCGCCTCAGCTGCCCAAAGTGTTGTGATTACAGGCATAAGCTGCCATGCCTCACCCACTAAATCTTTAAAACTTTAAAGTTTGGCATGTTGAAAGACTTATTGCATATTATACTTGAAATAACACTATTTTATAGAAATTTAATGTCTTTAAATTTTTTCTAGTGACAAAAGTAATCTTGTGAACATTGTGCAAAATACTTGGAAAATACAGAAAATTAGGAAGGATGTCACCCTAACCAACCTCCACCTACAACACTGCTAGCATGACAAATTCTGTTATTATATGACACTTACAATAGAATTTCAGCTATAAAATGTAGATGGAGTGATGGAAACATGTAATTAGCATTTGGCCAACACACAGTAAGGATTTTTTAGGCAAGAATCATCAATGGATGCTAAAAATAGTGAGTGAAAGTATGATTTTCGAGAAAAGGATATTATGTGGTCTTAAAGTAACCCCACAAGATACTTATTAATTGCATAGAGAAGCACGATGATGTTACAGTGGGAAGCCTAGTGAGTGCCCACTTGACCAAGTGATCCAAGTGACTGTCCTAGGTCATGGCAAGCCCCTCATGTTCCCCGACATGTCAAACACAGTGGTTTCCTTTGTTCTACTTCTGCCAAAGCACATGCATAACTTGCTGACGCTCTGATACAGGATGGTGATGTGGGGAATGTGGGTGAAGATTGTTTTTTGAGCTTTTTTAAAAATATGAAATTATTTCAAGACAAAAAGTTAAACATTTAAGAATAAAAGGAAGAAGGTATGATCAGTGGTATTAAAAGTGGTGCAGTTTCCTCAGGACTGAAATGTGCTGCCTAGATTTGGCAGTCAAGGGTAAGTAAGGCCCCATTACTAGGTGGACCACATCGTGGGCAGGACAGAACTGGGCAGGCGTTGTCCGTACCTGGTGAGGCATTGGACAGAGAAGAGTGAGGACGCGAGTAGAGCGAGGCCCCTGCACCCTGTTGCTTGCTGAACAGTAGAGTGGGTCTGTGGTCCAAGGGCATAGAGAGACAAGTACATGGAAAGGTGGTTGGTCCATAAACCAGGACCCATGTCAGGGTGGGGCCAAGCAAACCAAAGCATTTGTTTGGGGACATGGATTGTTGGCAAATGTAGTCAAGCTCAGCAAAGAAGCAGGAACCTACCCCCCTCATCAGATGCCTTCCACAGGGCAACAGTGAAAAGTTCTTATCTGTCTTCCCCTGATCTTCAGGACTCCACTGTTGGAGCCATACACTGCTGCAGTGTTTCCATTCAGGCTTAGCCCCCCACCCTCTCTGCCTTCTCCACTTGAATGCCTAAGCCAGCCCGTAACCCCACATGAGCTCTCCCTTAGTAACTCTCCTGCCTTGACAGGCAGCACGTTGGGTTCCTCTGCCTGTGGTGCCCAAACTCAGAGGAGCTGTGCCCAGTGACCAATGCCTGAAGGAAGGGTGCATGGCCGGTTTCTCAGCTACTCATCTGCATCAGCAAGAAACAGGGACCCGGAATCTGCAGGGCTGCTGCTGAGGGTGCTGCCACTACACAGGGGCCAGGCCTCCTGCAGTTGGTCTTGCTGCTCTTTTTCTTTTTTCTTTTGAGTTTGTCTCACTCTGTCGCCCAGGCTGGAGTACAGTGGCACACTCACGGCTACCCCAGGGTCAACCTGCTGGGCTCCGGCAATCCTTCTGCCTCAACCTTCCAAGAAGCCGGAACTACAGGCGTGTGCTACCACGCCCGGATGATTTTTGATTTATTGTAGAGACGAAGTCTCACCAAATTGCCTGGGCTGGTCTTGAACCCATGGGCTAAGGCAATCCACTTACCTTAGCCTCCCAAAATGCTGGGATTACAGGCTGAGCCACCGAGCCCCACTGCTGCTCACTTCTTAAGGCATGGACTTTGCTCCTTGTGGTCAGGGCAGATAGGAACAGCGTCTACCTGGAGTCATTGGCATCCCCACAAGGACAGTTGTGTGTGCATATCACATTCTGTTTTCAGAGCAGCTGTGCCCCTAGCCTGGCATCAAAGGGTAGGATTGAGGTCTTTAGAGAAAGAATGTTGTGGGAATAAAGGTCATCCCCTTGGCCAGTCAACACCTGCCTGTTCAGAGAGGGTGCCTCTTTCTTTCACTGTCCTGGTGGAGCTGTAGGAAACCCCCCCCCACCCCGCTCTCCCCATACAATTCCCCTTCTCTTCTGAGCCACTGTAATTAGAGACCTTTCCTTTGAAACAAGACACCCCCCCCAACCAGCCTAGTGATGGTGAGGACCAGGCCTATCACAAGATTACAAGACAGTGGATGCATAGGCAGACCACCAATGTGTCTCCTGGCCGAGAGTGTCCACATTGAGGAGCACTCCGTGCCTTTAAGGGGTATTTGTTTCTGTGTAGAAACTTAAAAATGCCAGATGTTACCTGGAGCACATCCACATATCAAACATATCAGCATTAAAATGGTCTTGCTCTAGATATCTTTAATTTGCATTGTTTTTGAAATTGTCTTTTTTATTTAAAAAAACATTTAAAGATTGGAGGCTATGGCCCCTCAGGAAGGGGTTTGAGTGCCCTCTGGGTTCTTGGCTCTATTGCACTGGGTTCCCCTGGGAGAAAGCAGCTCAGGAACCCAGCAACACTTTCTGGCTGGGTCCAATCCCCTCTGTATTCCTGACCCAATGTGGATATAGTGGTCTCCCAGCTACAGAAGAGGGGCAATTTCAGCATGTACATGGTGGTAAGGGGGGATAGGTTTCAGGCCATGTGAAGCAGCCATACCCTAGCTCCTGTAGACAGAGCCTGGATGGGGCAGTGGGGGCATGGCCTGGGTCCCTGTGAGACAGGAAACCAGAGCCACCAGTATGTTTGCACACCACTTGGGGACCAAGACCTCCCCCCCCAGAGCGTTGTCATGCTCACCCTTGGCACTGGCTTCTCCAGAAACTCCCCAGGGGACTGAAATGCCCATGAGCATTTAACAGTCACTGACAAGATGTCTTGTTTTTGAAGCTGAGGGATGTGAGCAAGGGTCTACAGGAGGTCGATCCCTGAGTCAGGAGGGTCCCTATAGTTTTATGAAGGCAGCCTTCTGCCGTCAGGCCTTCCCTTCCGGGACATACCCCGGGCAGCTGGGGCCTGAAGTCCAGGCTTCACACCTGTCTTCTCCGCCCCTAACCCTGGTTCCTCTGTTCCCAGGCTGGAGTGGGTGGAGATCATCGAGCCGCGCACCCGCGAGCGCATGTACGCAAACCTGGTCACGGGCGAGTGTGTGTGGGACCCGCCAGCAGGCGTCCGCATCAAGCGCACCAGTGAGAACCAGTGGTGGGAGCTCTTCGACCCCAACACATCCCGCTTCTACTACTACAACGCCAGCACGCAGCGTACCGTGTGGCACCGCCCGCAAGGCTGCGACATCATCCCGCTGGCCAAGCTACAGACGCTGAAGCAGAACACCGAGTCCCCGCGGGCTTCAGCAGAGAACAGCCCTGGGCGTGGTAGCAGCGTCAGCCGCGAGGGCAGCACAAGCTCCTCTCTGGAGCCGGAGCCCGATGCTGAGAAGGTGCAGGAGCCCTCCGGGAGGACTGGCCGGCAGACGGCATTTGGGGCTGTGAAGGAGGAGAGTGACAGGTGAGGGGCGGGGCAGGTGCAGTGGGCGTGGCTGGTGAGGGGTGGCCCCACTGCGGTGGGTAGGGTGGGTGAGGGGGTGAGGCCAAGTGTGATGCGTGGGGAACATAGGGCGTATATTGTCCTTGGTTGTGTCAGCTGCTAACTGTCCGCAACAAGAACTTTGTTGTCTCTCGTTTGGCAAAAAAGACTCATGTTCAGTAACAAAGAGGGGTTTTCAGTCCCTTTAGCACTGTCTTCTGGTCTTGCCAAAATCTGCCTTAGCTGCTGTGTGGGAGCCCAGACCGTGCTCTTCCTTCCCTCCCTGCTCAGGGACCTTTTCTTTGGTAACAAGAATATCAGTCACCTGGATTCCTAGGGCTCAGGAGTTAATCAGGAACAGAGCCTGCAAGTAAGGGAAAAGCCAATGAGAAAACCTGGACTGTTGGGATCCTGGCTCCTCTGGCCTTTCCCAGATGGGACTGTCAGGAGGTGCCATGAGTGGAGGTTTTTTCCTGGCTGATAACAATAAAGTTATTGGTACTTGTTTGGTTCTCTCTGCTTGTGGAAAATGCAGATGTGGCCTCGGGTCCTCCCAGCAGCAGCCACCCAGACAGTGCTTGAGATTTTTAAACAAAAGTTCCAAGATGGGAAGTTTCTGGAAAGAAGACAGGGAAGATTTAAGAACACTATTTTGGCCCAGCCTGGGAACCAGAAGGTCATCTTGGGGGATAAGCCTCCTCAGATGAGGCCACTGCATCTTAAAGGATGGCAAGAGGACCAGAATAGTGGGATTGGGGCAGGTGGGATGGGGCCGTTGGATTTTATTCAGGGACAGTGGAAGCCTTGAGAGTGATTGGAACCTAATTTTTACCTTGAGGTCCATTTTGCTCCTGCTGAGAATGATGCATAAGGGGCCTAGAATGGAAACAGACTCATTGGATGTCCATCACAAGGGTTGCAAGTGTCTGTTCTCTTCAGTGCAATGGGATGGGGGAGTCAGGCAGATTTAGGGTCCATCTGGGGTATAGACAGCTGGTCATGGGGCTCTTGCACAGAATGGAGGTTGGATCAGTCCAGATACTGGACTCAGCATGAGGGTTCTGAACAGGCTTGAAGGCAACATTTCAGAGTCCTCTACAGAGGGCAGAACCTCTGTTAAAAGGAACCTACTCTCAGAAGTGGGAAGAGGTCAGGGTGCAGCAAAAGAGCCCAAGATGGGTGAACCATGGGGAGCAAGTCCCAAAGAGGAGAGTAAGGAAGAACTGAAGCAGCTGACAGGTGGATGGCAGCTGAGGATACATGAAATGAGGGTTGGACAAGTGCCTATGGGGGTGCAGCATGGTCATAGCAACACAGGAGCCTCATTGAAGGCACACTGTGTGCTCTGGGGTCTCATGGAATCATGAGAAGGTGAGAGTAAGAAAAATGCTGGTGCAGAGGAACAGAGCTCAGGTTAGGGCCCAGTGAATACAGAAACTTGGCTCCTGCAGGGGAGGACAAAGTGTCCTTTGGGAGAGGAAATAAGAAAAAAAGCTAGATCCTAGGAAGAGAAAGGCAGGGGATTGATGCTCCCCAGTTCCAGAGTTTAGGTGCTTGACTGAGATTGCAAGTGGAGGTGAGGCCCAGGGACTTTCAGCAGAAGTGGAAAGGAGCCTCAAACTGCTGGACTGCTGGGCTCATCTGAGCTTAAAAAGAAGGATTCAGAGTGAAGCAGAGAGCTCCAAGAATGGCAGGCCCAGGTGCAGGCACAGAGGGAGACAATCAAGGAGTTTACCCAGTAGGTAGGACTGGCCCTGTGGGAGGAGGCAGAGAGGGTGAGGCAAGGGATGGAGCCTACTGAATTGGTGAGGGAGGTAGAGTGAATCTCGACATGGAAAGGCCACTGGAGCACACAGGAAAGACAATGATGGCATTAGTGTCATATCCACTGCAGGGTAAGTAGTAAAGGTTTGGGTGTGTGGTGGGTGAGCAGTAGAGAAGGCAGGCTCAAAGAGGCCCACAAGTTTCTCAGGGGATGCAGTCCATATCCCACCAGCAAACACAGGGGTTCCAGACTATCTATGTTCTTGCCAACACTTACTTTCCTTATTAAGTTTATTTTAGCTGTTCTAGTGTCTGTGATGTGTTTCATTGTGGTTTTGGTTTGTATTTCCTTAAAAACTAATGACTGAGCCTCTTTTTTGTGTGCTTATTGGCCATTTGTATTTCTTTAAAGAAATGTCTTAATCAGATCATTCTCTCTTATTACTAAGTTATATATTCTGGACACAGGTCCCTTATCAATATATGATTTGTATTCTCTATTCTCTGGTTGTTTTCTTGATGATATAATTTAAAGTACAGAAATGGTGGGATTACAAGCATTAACCACTGTTCCTATTTACTTTTTCTTTTATTGGTCATTTTTGTAGTATTGTTTCTAAGAATCTGTTATGAAATCAAAAGTCACAAAGATTTACCTCTGTGTTTTCTTCTAAGAATGTACTAGTTTTAGCTTTTACATTAAGGTGCTAATAGAGTTAATTTTTGTATATGGTGTGAGACAGGGGTCTAATTTTATTCTTTCGCATGTGAATAGCCAGGCTTCCTGATACCATTTGTTGAAGAGACTATTCTTTTTCCACTGAATGGTCTTGGCTCCCTTGTTAAAAATCAGTCAGCTACCAGGCAGCCTCTTCCTGCTGGTCATTAAAAAAAATCAATCAGCCGTAGACTTGGGTTTATTTCTGGCCTCCTAGTTCTATTGCATTGATTTATATTGATTCTTATGCCAGTACCACATTCTTTTGATTGCTGTATCTTGGTAATAAGTTTTGAAACTGGAAAGTGTGAGTCCTCTAGCTTTTTTCTTTTTCAAGGTTGTTATGGCTGTTTAGGATCCCTTGCAATTTCATATGAATTTGAAAATTGACCTTTTTATTTTATTTTTTTAAGATTTTTAGGATTTTGAAAGTGATTGTGCTGAATCTGTAAACTGCTTGGGCGTATTGTCATCTTAACAATATTAAGTCTTATAATCCATAAACCCAGAATGTCATTCCATTTATTTATATCTTTGATTTTTTTTCTATATTTCAGTGTACAATTCTTTTACCTCCCTGGTTAAATTTATTCTTAGATGTTTTATTCTTTAAGATGCTATTGTAAATGGGATTTTTTTTTTTTTAAAAACTGCTCATTGCTGGTGTATGGAAGCACAGCTGATTTTGTGTTTTGATCTTATACCCTGCAACTTTGCTGAATTTGTATATTAAAAGCCTTCTGTTGTATTCTTTGGAATTTTCTACATATAGGGCCATGTAGTTTGTGAATAGGTATAGTCGTACATCTTCCCTTTCAGCTTGGATGCCCTTTCTTTTTCTGAACTGATTGCTCTGGCTAGAACTTCAGTATAATTTTGAATGGCAGTGGGAAAAATAGGTATCTTTGTCCTGTTTCTGATCTTGCTCTATTGAGCAAGATGTTAGCTATAGGTTTTTCATAAATATCTTTTATCAAGTTGAGGAAGTTGCCTTATATTTCTCATTTTCTGAGGAATATAATGAAAAGTTATTATAAAGGGTTGTTAGATTTTGTTATGCCTTTTTTGTATCAATTGAGATGAGCATGTGGGTTTTTTTTCCCCTTCAGCCTGTTAAAGTGATATCTTACATTGATTGGTCTTATGTTGAACCATCCCTGAGTGTATATTTTAATCATCACAATGGCATCTGTGTACATTTGAAAAATAGAAGAAAGAACCTCCGTATGGGCTGGGCATGTAATTCGTGAAACCCATGTGAACAATCTTATGCCCCAAGTTAAACATTCACACCAGAGTAAGCCAGGAGTCCTTGGCCTTTCAGTGGAAATTTCCAAAAGAAATGATATTGAAAAGATACAGAATTTAGACTTTTGCAGAGGTTAAGGACTAAGGGAAGTTTATGGCATATATAAATTGAGCTCTGTGGAAAAGTTGCTGCAGCATCTTGTTTATGGTTTAAATTATATAATTGAAAAGCAGGTCTACTGGTTTGTTACAAATACTGACAGGAATTAAATCCTACAGCTCCTTTGGAGAGCAGCTTCTCCTAGAGATGGGCAGAGGCTTGTCATGCAAGTCAAAACCAGATTTTGAGAATTGTAAATCATTTTAAGAAACAAATGGGTGAGCGGACTTGAAGTTAACATTTTTAAAAATAACTCTCCTTCACAGAGCCTGTTCTGTACCTTAGAATCTCCTGTTTCCTCTCATCAAATAGATCTGACAGCTTTTGGGCTGCATATAACTTCTCATTTTTATTGGACTGTGATAATTTTGAATTCTTTATTGGTTTTGACTCATCTCTGTAATTAGATAAAGGAATTGATTTCTCTTTATGATTCTATTTTCAAAAAGTGCCCATCATCCATACCAGCAAGGGTGTCCTCAGCTCTGCCCCATTGCTTGTGGCACCAGGTCCAGGACTCTGCTATCTGGGGGCTGGGTTATTCTCTTTTAAAAGTGTCTTGGGAGTTCTATGGTGATGTGGAGTTATTGGGATCAGTATTTCCATGAGAAACCCTGTTGGGATTTTGACTAGAATTGTGATGAATTACGGATTAGTTTGGGAAGATGGAAATCTTTATTATACAGTCATGTGCCACATAATGACATTTCAGTCAATGAAAGACTGCATATTTGAGGGTGGTCCCATAAGATTATAATGGAGCTGAAAAATCCCTATTGCCTAATGGTGTCATAGCTGTCCTGATGTTGTAGCACAACAGATCACTCACATGTTTATAGTGATGCTGGTGTAAACAAATCTGCTGTGCTGCCAGTCACACAATAGTCTGCACATACGATTATGTACAATATATAATACTTGATAATAACAATAAGGAACTATGTTACTGGTGTATGTATTTACTGTACTATACTTTTTACCATTTAGCGTGTACTCCTTCTACTTAGAAGCAAAAAAAAAAAAAGTTAACTGTAAAGCAGCCTCAGTCAGGTCCTTTGGAAAGAATTCCAGAAGAAGGCATTGTTATCATCCATGCCTGTTAATGCCCTTAAAGACCTTCCGGTGGGACAAGATGTGGATGTGGAAAACACTGATATTGATGGTCCTGACCCTGTATAGGACTAGGCCAGTGTCTGTGTTTGTCTTTTTTAAATTTTTATTTATTTATTTTTATTTTTATTTGAGTTGGAGTCTCACTCTGTTGCCCAGATTGAAGTGCAGTGGCACACTCCTGGCCACCGCAGCCTCAACCTGCTGGACTCCAGTGATCCTTCCGCCTCAGCCTTCCAAGTAGGTGGAACTACAGGCGCGCGCTACCACACCCGGCTAATTTTTTTGATTTATTGTAGAGATGAGGTCTCGCCAAGTTGCCTAGGCGGGTCTTGAACCCGCAGGCTCAGGCAGTTCCCTCACTTGGCCTCCCAAAGCGTGGGATTACAGGCTGAACCACCGAGTCCAGCCTATTTGTCTTATTTTTAAACAGAAAACTTAAAAAATAAATTTAAAAATTGTTAAATAGAAAAAAACTTATAGAATAAGGATATAAAGAAAGAAAATATTTTTCTATAGCTGCACAGTGTGTATTTTAAGCTAAGTGTTATAAAAGAGTCAAAAATTTTTTAAAATGCCTAAAAGTTTATAAAGTCAAAAAGTTACAGTAAATTAAGATTCATTTCTCTCTCTGTGTGTGTGTGTGTGTGTGTGTGTGTGTGTGTGTGTGTGTATGTGTGTGTGTCTATGTGTTGAAGTCTCACTCTGTTGCACGGCCACCCCAGCGTCGACCTGCTGGGCACCTGCGATCCTTCCGCCTCAACCTTCCAAGTAGCTGGAACTACAGGCGCGTGCTACCACGTCCGGTTGTTTTTTTATTTATTGTAGAGATGAGTCTCATCAAGTTGCCCGGGCTGGTCTTGAACCTGCGGGCTCAGGCAATCCACTTGCCTCAGCCTCCCAAAGTGCTGGGTTTACAGACTGAGCCACCAAACCTGGCCAATATTAATTTTTTACTGAGAAAATTTTTTTTTCTTTTAGTGACAGAGTCTCACTCCAGGCTGGAATTCAGTGGTGCAATGATAACTTTCTGTAGTCTTGAACTCCTGGGCTCAAGTAATCCTCCCGGCTTAGCCTCCCAAGTAGCCGGAACTACTACAGGCATGCACCACCATGCCCAGTTAATTTTTTATGTTTTCATAGAGACAGGGTCTTGCTGTCCTGTTGCCCAGGCTGAAAGAAAAAACTTCTAATAAATTTTGTGTAGCTTAAATATACAGTGTCTATAAAGTCTACGGTAGTGTACAGTGATGTCCTAGGCCTTCACATTCACTCAGTACTCACTCACTGAATCACCCAGAGCAACTTCCAGTTCTGCAAGTTTCATTCATGATAATTGCCCTATGTAAGTGGTACCATTTTTTATCTTTTATACTGTATTTTTACTGTATGTTTTTTATGTTTAGGTATGTTCGGACACAGAAATACTTACCATTGCCTTACAGTTGCCTACAGTATTCAGTATAATAATGTGCTGTCCAGGTTTGCAGACTAGGAGCAATAGGCCATACCATATAGACTATGTGTGTTGTAAGCTCTACCATCCAGATTTGTGTAAATATACTCTATGATATTTGTTTAATGATAATTGTCTAATAATACATGTCTCAGAATATAACTCCAAGCCAGGCTCGGTGGCTCAGCCTGTAATCCCGCGCCTTTGGGAGGCTGAGGTGAGTGGATTGCCTGAGCCCGCGGGGTTCGAGACCCGCCTGGGCAACTTGGCGAGACCTCATCTCTACAATAAATCAAAAATCAGCCGGGCGCGGTAGAGCGCGCCTGTAGTTCCAGCTACTTGGAAGGCTGAGGCGGAAGGATCGCCGGAGCCCAGCAGGTCGAGGCTGCGGTGGCCGGGAGTGGCCACTGCACTCCAGTCTGGGTGACAGAGTAAGACTCCAACTCAAAAAAAAAAAAAAAAAAAAAAAGAATATAACTCCATCATTAAGCAACACATGACTATGTAAAGTCTCCCCCATGCATGAAGATGACGTGTCTCCTCGTAAAGTTTTCTGTTTTTCTCTACAGAGGGCTTGCATAGTTTTTAAGATTTATTTCCAAGAATTTTATATTTTCTGATTGTTACTGGTACATAGACATTGAATTTTATGCAGCAGTCTTTTTTTTTTTTGCAATTTTGCTGAGCTCTCATTAAGCCTAAACACTCATTGACTATCATCTGTGATACTGGCAGGACTTCAAAATGAGGCTGAATAAAACCAGGGAAAGTCAGACCCTGGCCTCATCCAACACTCCAGGCTGTGTCCTACTGTCTCCATGATATGGTAATATCCTTCCTTAGGCTTACCCACCCCAAACCAAAGCCTCCATTGTTCACCCTGCACTGGATGCAACACCAGTGCTATCAATGTCTTCCCTGTGTTCTTCAGTAGCCCTTCTACTCCTGATTCACCCTATCTCCCTGACCAGCCCGCAGCAGGCTCTCTCCCTCACCTCTCTCTTCCATGTCACTGTAGATTAGTTTGTAGAATTTTGTATAAATGGAATCAGTCAGTATGTACTCTTTTTGTCTGTCATCTTTCACTCCATGTAATTGTGTTGACATGTTTTATGTATCAATAGAATACTGGATAGTATTCCATTGTATGGGTGTACTATCTTTTGATGGACATTTAGGGTGTTTTCAGTTTGGGGCTATTACAAATAAAACTGCTATGAACATTCACATGTAAGTCTTTGTTTGGACAGACACTTTTATTTCACTCAAGTAAATACCCAGGAGTATTTTGAAGCTCTGTAGTTAGGTGCGTAAATATTTAAGATTGTTATATCCTTCTGGGCACAGTGACTCATGCCTGTAATCACAGCACTTTGGGAGGTGGAGGTGAGAGGATTGCCTGAGCTCAGGGGTCTGAGAACACCCTGGGCAACTTGGCAAGACCTTGTCTTTACAATAAATCAAAAAATTAGCTGGGCATGGTGGTGTGTGCCTGTAGTTTCAGCTACTTGGAAGACTGAGGTGGAAAGATTGCCTGAGCCTAGAAGGTTGAGGATGGAGTGGCCATGAGAATGTCAGTGTACTCCAGTCTGGGTGACAGAGTGAGACTCCTACAAAAAAAAAAAAAAAGAAAGAAAGAAAGAAAAGAAAAGATTATTGTATTCTTTGGATGAATTATTCACTTCATCATTGACCCTCTTCATTCATAGTAGTATTCTTTGCTCTAAAATATATGTGTATTAATATTGGCATTCCAAGTGTCTTTTGATTAGTGTTAGTGTTGTATCTCTTTTTCCAACTTTGTACTTATTATCTACTTTTTTACCTTTATTATGATAGTTCTTGTAGGCGTCATATTGGTAGGTCCTGCTTTTTTATTCAGTCTTAGCATCTCTGCCTATTTATTGGGGGATTTAGATCATTCATATTTGATATGATTATTTATATGGTTAGGTTTAACTCTCATCTTGCTGTCCAAATTTTGTCTCATCTGTTCTCTCCTTTTTTTTTTTTTTTTTTTTTGTTGCTTTTTTTTGGTTTTTGTTTAGTTTATTTTTTTACTCTGTCACCTAGGCTATAATGCAGTGGTGTGATCGGGGCTCACCTTAGCCTCAAACTCCTGGGCTGAGGTGATCCTTCTGCCTCAGGCTCCCAAGTAGCTGGGGGCTTATAGGCACATACCACCATGCCTGGTCTTTCTTTTTTTTTTTTTTTTTTGAGAAAGCAGGATTTATTGAGAGGAAGAAAAGCTCCCACAGTGGGAGGGGACCCAAAGGGGTTGTGCCCCGCTCCCCGCTTTTAGAGTAAAAATCTTTTTTGGGGGGGGCAAAATAAATACTTTATTGTTTTAATTTTTTTCAGAAATCAGCCTTTGTGTGACATTTCAAACATTTATAAACCTTTCAGATATTATTTTAAAGAACACTGTTAGTATCTCAATGACTTTTGATTAAAATATCACACACAAAGAAACATAATAGGAGTTGAAAAATTATAAATGATAAAAGAAGAATTCCAATAACATTTGGTTGTTGCTTTACACATTTATTGAACACATATAAAACCACATAGGAAATCATTTGTTGCCCAGTTTGAGCTCCTGGGCTCAAGTAATCTTTCTGCCTCAGCCTCCCAAAATGCTGGGATTACAGGTGTGAACCACCACATCCAGCTTCTTTTACTTCTTTTTCTGTCTTCTTCTGAGTTAGCTGAGCATTTTTAAAAATTCCACTTTGTCTCCTTTTGTTGTATTCTTAGCTATGACTCTTTGCTATTTTTTTAGTGATTGTTTCAGAGTTTATATATTAACAGTTGACCTTCAAGTGATATTATACCACTTCATAAATGGCACAAGAACCTAACAGCACATGCTAGATTCCATTTCTCTCCTCCCAGACTTTGTCCTATTACTGCCATGTATTTTCTTTTTCTACATGTTATAAATGCCTCAATACATTGGTATTGTTTTTGCTTTAAGCAGTCAATTATCTTTTAAAGAGAGTTAAATAATAAGAAAACATTTATATCAACCCACATAGTTATTGTCTCCAGTACTCTTTATTTCTTGTGTCAATCCAGGTTTGTGTTAATCCAGTGTCATTCTTTCTACTTGAAAGATTTCATGTAACATTTCTTAAAATGCAAGTCTGCTAGTAATGACTTATTTTAGTATTTGTATTTTTTAAAAAGTCTAATTCATCTTCACTTTTAAAAGCTAGTTTAGCTAAATTCTAGGTTGACAGAATTTTTTTTTTTTTTTTACCATTCCATTGTCTTCTGGTTTATATTATTTCTGATAAGAAATCTGCTGTCATCCTTATCTTTGTCTGTGTGTGTGTGTGTGTGTGTGTGTGTGTGTGTGTGTGTGTGTGTATTTTTGAGTTGAAGTCTCACTCTGTCACCCAGGCTGGAGTGAAGTGGATGCTCATGGTCACCATAGCCTCAACCTGCTGGGCTCAGGTAATCCTTCCGCCTTAAGTCTTCCAAGTAGCTGTAACTACATACATATACCACCACACCTGGCTAATCTTTATATTTCTTTATAGAATGTCTTTTTACTCTAGCTGCTGTTATTTTCTCTGTTGTGCTGATTTCAAACAATTTGCTTAAGACTTGTCTCTATGTAGTTTTTTTCATCTTGTGCTTGGGGTTTATTTAACTTCTTGAACCTATAGGTTTATAGTCTTCATCATGAATGGGAAAATTTTGTCATTTTTTTCCAAATTTTTTTGTTCCCACACCCCACCCAGGACTCCAGTTATTTATATTTTAGGTCACTTGAAGTTGTCTCATAGCTCTCTGATACCCTGGGATTTCCTTTTTCTTTATTTCCTTCTTTTTCGTTTTTGTTTCTTCTGTTTCATTTTGGGCATTTTCTATTGTGCTTTCAAAGTCACTAATCTTTTTTTTTTGCAATGCCTATTCTTCTATTAATTCCTTCCATTGTATTCTTCTTCACTTGAGACATTGTAATATTCATCTCTAGAGCTTTGATTTGGATTTTTTGGTATATTTCATATTTCTGTTTTCCATAGTCTTTTTTCTAACTTTTGAGCATATGGAATACAATTTTTAATAACTCCTAATGTCTTTCTCTACTACTTTAATAATCAGTATCAATTCTGGGTTAGGTTCAATTGATTAAGTTTTCTTATTACAGTTCATTTTGAGCAGGAAGTTAAATCCTGTAAGAATAAGTTTTATGCAATATGCGGGGAAGCTTTCCCAGCAGAGGAAGCACCAGGTGTTGAGTCCTGAGGAGAGAGAGTGCTTGATGTTCTCAGGGAACAACAGGAGGTCCAGTGCTGCTGCTCAGAAGAACCAAAGGGAGTGTTGGCATCAGCACCAACTGCAGATATTCATCTGTTATGATTTGGGATTTTTTTTTTTGAGTTGGAGTCTCACTCTGTTGCCCAGGCTGGAGTGCAGTGGCACGCTCACAGCCACCCCAGCATGGACTTGCTAGGCTCCAGTGATCCTTCTGCCTCTGCCTTCCAAGTAGCTGGAACTATAGGCGCATGCTACCACACCTGGCTAATTTTTAAAAAATTTATTGTAGCCACGAGTTCTTGCCAATAGGACCTGGGCTGGTCTCGAACCTGTGGGCTCAGGCAGTCCACTTGCCTCAGCCTTCCAAAGTACTGGGATTACAGGCTGAGCCACTGAGCCTGGCCGGGGATGATGTTTTACATGTCTCATCTGTGAAAACGTCTTTTTGCACAGAAAGGTGCTGCCAAATACTGATATCACTCCGTGAGCATATGATTCTAACTGAGCATATTCATCACTTGGAAGGCATTTATCAAATTCTGCTGGATCTGTATTTTGAGTTCACAAAATATATCTGTTGCAGATTTGTGTGGGAATGGAGATCTCACTTCTTGTTTTAATTTTAGACAGCATGGGAAATAGATAAAGTAACTTGACATTACTTATGATTCAGACATTAATTGTCATCAAAATGACTTTACTGCAGTATAATTTTCACATGTAAGTACTGTTTGCCTTGTAGCTTTAGATTGACTTCATTAAATGTGTTATCAAGTCTGCAACAAAAATTAATTCCAAAGCCATTCAGTGTTTATTTTTAAATTGTTTTTACAGACAGGTTCTCACTCTCTTGCCTTGACTGGAGTGCAGTAGTTTGATCATAGCTCACTGCAGCCTCAAACTCCTGGGCTCAAGCAGTTCTCCTGCTGCAGCCTCCCAAGTAGTTGGGACTACAGGCATATGCCACCACACACTAATTTTTTTAAAAAAACTTTTTTGTGTGTGTAGTAATGGGTTCTCACTGTGTTGCCTCGGCTGGTCTTAAACTCCTAGCTTCAAGCAATTCTCCTGCTATGGCCTCCAAAAGTGCTGAGATTACAGGCATGAGCCACCATGCCCATTCCCATTCAGTAGTTAATAGTAATTGAAGGTTTTTCTCAGAACATTTTAGTCTTGGCTCTAAGGTTTTTAAATTTTTAAAAATAAAGCTTTATCTCTGCTGAGCTGTTGAGCTGCTTTATGGTAGGGCAAGTCAGGATATCCGACTTTTATTTCTGACAAAAATGCATGTACTAATGATGGCTAAGTCCATGGGAGCACATGAAGTTTTCTGATGACACCATTGTTTTAATAGCTCATGTTAGACTCAAATATTTTTTGCAAAGTACTGCTAATGAATGATGCAATAAATAACTATAGGCTTATTTTTTACATAACCTTAAATTTTCACAAGCTTTGTCATTTGTCTAACTAAACCTCTTTCTGATCCACACATACTCTTGCATAATCAATTGTAGTACATCTTAGCAGATTCCACTTCAGGTTATACTGAATTAGTATTAATATTTTTTCAACTTACTTAAAATATTCTCTGTTCTAGTTGTTTAACATAGACAATTGATAGGCCAATTCTTCAGTCACTTCAAACTCATCTGTTATGACTCCTTGAATAAATAACAACTGAGCAGTATCAGTAACATCTGTCAGCTCATCAAGAGCCATGGAAAACCACTTGAAACATGTGACAATTAAATTGTTCTCACTCTTCTCAACTTTTCGAGCATCTGTTCTTGCCAGAAGACTAGTAGTCTTTGCAAGTTTCTTTTCCTGAACACATAGTTTTGGATGCTGCAATTACCATAATTTAATTAACTCACTATTGGTGAATAGCTTTCCTTGTTTGGCTAACAAATGAGCCAATTTAAAAGATACTATATTGTAAAGGTCATTTTCTTTTTTGTGAAGCAATTTTGCTGTGATGAGATATTCTATTTCAGAGTTTCTATTTCTTTTTAATTTTTTTCTTACTGCATAAGATGGGAATATTGTGATGATTATTTGCTCTAGTAATATTGACATAATGTTCTTTAAGCACAGCTATGATGTTGTTGCATAATGAACACAGTGTTCTCTATCTATTCAATAACAGCATAACCCATACTCCACTGGTTCTCAAAAGCATGATGTTTAAGGTCCACTTTTTTTTTTTTTTGAGTTGGAGTCTCACTCTGTCACCCAGACTGGAGTACAGTGGCTGCTCCTGGCCACCACCTTCTCGACCTGCTGGGCTCCGGCCATCCTTCCGCCTCAACCTTCAAGTAGCTGGAACTACAGGCGCACGCTACCACCCCTGGCTACTTTTTGATTTATTGTAGAGATGAGGTCTCGTCAGGTTGCCCATGAGGGTCTCAAACCCATGGGCTCAGGCAATCCACTCACCTCAGCCTCCCAAAGTGCTGGGATTACAGGCTGAGCCACCGAGCCCAGCTCACTTTTTTTTTTTTTTAATTTTAGCAAGACCAGCCCACCAGTATCCAAAGATCCATGTTTCTTATTTTGCATTATAGTCATATATTAATAATAAAAACATAAAATGTCATGGTATGACACCAAACACTGTCAACTTGTGATCTTGCATCGTTGTGCTCTTTGGTTACCTGAGCAATGGTGTGAGCCCTGAGTGCACCATGTCTGATCTCTGTCACTACTGCTCAGCTCTGCTATTATAGTACAAAAGCAGCCATAGACAACACATAAGCAAATCAGCATGACTATATACATGCCAATAAAATGTTACTCATGGCACTGAAATTTGAATCTCACGTAATTTTTACATGTCACAAAATAATACTAAAAATATGATTTTTTACACCATTAAAAATGCAAAAACTATTCTTAGCTCTCAGGCCATACAAAAAAACGGGCAGCGGACTGAACTTGGCTATAGTTTGCCAACCCTTAGTTTAAAGTGTATTGCACCTTTTTCACTGTGGCCAACCTGGAGGGCCCTGCATGATCTGGCTCAGGCCCCCTCAGTGTCCCCACTCAGCGTTTACTGTGTCTCAGCACAGGGACTCCTTTCTTTTCCTAGGATGTGACAAATTCATCCCCCTCAGTCCTCCCCCTGTGGTTCCATCTGCCTGATCTCCTGTTTCCAGGATGTTGAAATGAAAGTAGCAGCCAGGTGGAAAGTTGTCTTCCCATGTCTCCAGGAGATAATGGGTCCTCAATGAAAAACCACCATGTATCACGCTGTGTCCAAACCCTGGTCAGGCACAAGTGGCATACCTGCAATGAGCACAGGGAAGCCTGTAGGGTAGTGTGACCAATGACCAGGTCCTCTCAGCTCTTGCAGGACCTCGGTCATATTTTGATGGCCAGTCAAAAACAGCAGGAGGGGTGTACTGACTTATAGTTTGAGCATTCAAAATTAAAAATACTCCAAAATCTGAGATTTTCTGAGTGCCATCATGGCACTACAAGTGGAAAATGTCACACTTGACCTCACGTGGCAGGTTGCAGTCGAAACTTTGTTTCATGCACAAAATTATGTAAAATGTTATATAAAATTACATGTATAGAAGGTGTATATACAACATAAATGAATTTCGTGCTTAACCTTGAGTTCCTTTCCCAGGATATCTCCTTATATATGCAGATATTCCAACATCCAAAAAAATCTGAAATCTAAACCTGTATTAATTTTTTATCATATACCCTTGTAGTTTTTAAAGTATTCTACTACAACCATGTATCAATAGCTGCATCACATTTCTCAGTATGAACAGTGCGCTCACCCAGTCCCTATTGTCAGACACACAATTTGTCTTCAGTCTACTTGCTATGTACAAAATTTTTAATCCCTGATAACTAATTCTTACATATATTTAGGCTTTCCATTGGTCCAAAATCTATTCCTCTACCAGTATCACATTGTTTTCATTATTTAGCTTTATGTTACTGTTAATATCTAATAATACAAATGATCTCATCTCCCATGAGCCTTTCTGAATTTGCCTTAGCTACTTTTTCTTTTTTTTTAAGGTAGGGGGTAAACTTTCCAAACATTCTAAGTTCTACAAACACTGTTTTAGACCAGTGTTTGAAAATTTTTCTTAGTTCCCCACTATCACCTCTGAATGAAATTTTTATTAGAATGACATTAAATTTATTAATTTAGAAGGGATATCTTTATTGAGTTTTCTCATCCAGGAGAATGTGTTTCTCTGTTATATTTTCAAGTCTTCCTTTACATATCTTAATGAAATGTTATAGTTTTATTTATACTGATCCAACATATTCCTTGTTAGTCTGTGTCTAGGACTTTTTATTTTTTATTTTTATTTTTTAATTGTGGGGTACAATTCAGGGTTAAGTATACAAATATTGTGCAGGTACCTTTGTTGATGAGGTGTGCCCGCCGCCCCCCCAGGAAGATTTTGACTACTGTCAATCCCACC
>NW_007256815.1:218204-251504 GCF_000164805.1 Carlito syrichta
AAAACCTCAATTTCTCAACTAACTCATCTTCGACAAAGCCTCCACCACCAACCACTGGGGAGACGAGAACCTATTCAGTAAATAGTGCTGGGAAAACTGGCTGACCACATGGAGAAGATTGAAATAGGACCCCTACGTATTACACAAAAATTAACTCTAAATGGCTCAGAGACCTAAATGTAAAACCTCAAACTATAAGAACCTTAGAAAATGCAGGAGACACTCTTACGGAAGTTGGAACTGGCAACCAATTCCTGATCAAAACCCGAAGTGCCCAAGCCATAAGAGATAAGATAGATAGGTAGGACCTCATCAAACTGACAAGCTTCTGTTATTGTTTCTTTAATGAAGGTGAACTTGGTTTCTAACGAGTCACTGCTGATACCCAGAACAGCCACTGATGGCAAGTGTTACATAAGTTAATACTGCATTAGCTGTCTCTCTTATTACTGCTAGTTGATTTTTCAGTAGATTCTTTTAGTTTTGTAGGCTGACAATTGTAATTTTTATCTATTGCTTTCAATATTTTTTCAAATATTTAGCTTTTCTTCCTTGTCTTAATGCATTGACTAGCACTTCTAAGACTGTGTTACATAATACTGGTGAGAATAAGTAATTCTTATCCTGACTTTAATGGATATACTTTCAGCCTTTTGCTACTGCATATTATGAGTTTAATATGGATACTCTTAATCAGGTTAAGTACATTTTCTTCTACTTCTAGACTACTAAGTTTTCTTGAATCATAAATACTTATCGACATAATAAATACTTATTACCAGTGTATTGAATATCTGACAGGATAATCTCTCATTCAGTCATTCAATTCACAGATATTTGTTGAGTGTATGCATGTTGTGTTCTAAGCCCTAACTTTCAGCAGCTATGGTCTTCTTAAGGGTATTTCTAACCATGCTTCTTTCTCAGGTCATCTTGTCATGTCTGACTGAAGTTTTGATTCTCACTAATCCTGTTGCTGTGCCCTTGGAACAGTTGCTCTAGTGCCAATGGTTCAAGCTCCTGAAATCTACGACAGGGATAGTCGGTGTCCTGGCTTGCCCCAGGCCCTCTGGATAGGCCACAGTGGGGTTGTTCCTGCAGGGAGGAGGTGAGCTTAGGGCAGAAGATGAAGAGGACAGGTTTGTGAGCAGAAGCCAGGACTCAGCTCATTCCCAGGAAACTGAAGCAACAATACCCAGATTCTTAAGTCAGGGAAAGGTCAATTATTTAAATGTACCATATTTTAAAATTATTGTAAATATATTGATTTTTTTTTTAATTTTTGCTGTATTTCAGTTCTTCACCACCAGGAGTGTTCCTTGAGAAGGACTATGAGATTTACCGGGATTACAGTGCAGATGGCCAGCTTCTTCACTACAGGTAGAGACCACTGACTCAGGCGGGACCCTGTGTGCTGATGTGAGGGTGGCCTCCTTGGCGAGTCAGGTACAGGTTAACTGGAGAAGTGTCTGACTCAGCAGGAAATAACAAGTTGGAGGTACACAAAGAGTGGGGCCCAACATAGACAAGACCTCGAGCACCAGGAAAGGCTGTAGAGGCCAAGGACACCTGAAGCCTGGGCAGAGACCCTTTAGAACTGCCCCAGGCCGATTAGCAGCTCCTGTCTTGAAAGAACTGCATCTATGCCTAGTTTAGGCAGCCTAGAGCCTGTAGTGATTCCCTTAGGTCTTGATGAAGCAATGAGGTCCTGGAGGATTCTTAACATGAAGTCAACCCTGGGAAGCTCAGGCCACTTATGGGAGAGCACTTACCAGGCCCCATCTGTAGGAAAAGTGTTGGTTGTAGGGGAGGGAGTGAGTTTTTTTCTCAGCCCTAGCTCAGCCTCACAGAGTGTCAGTAGGTTCTAGAGACCACATCCAGGAATCTGGTGCCTTCACTCTGGGTGGGGTTCTCCCTCCGTCTCCTAGTAACTTCCATGTGGGAGCAGGCACCTGGACTTCTCTCTGTCCTAGTGATGACCTCTTTACTGTGGGAAACACAGGACTAGGTGCCATATCTGTGAGTGGCCTGGGTCCCCAGCATGGACCATCCAGGAGCAACATGGGATTGGGGAGGAATAGGAAGACCTGAGGAGGCTTTGGTGGTTTGCTCAAACAATTGAAAGACTGGAGCTTAGAAATGGTAACTGGATTTGTTTCTCAGGTTTGCGTTTGTTGAACACTAGGGTTGTAGGGCGTTGGGAATTTGAGCCTGGCCTAGTACCAGCAGTGTGGCATTTGACTATGGTAGGCTGCTTAGGCTTCCTGTCCTTCCATTTCTTATCATTGAGATGGGTCTGGGCAGCTGACTCGGCAATCACCACGAACTGACTGAGCTCATGATGGAAGTAGCATCCACACTGTGGCAAATTAGATCAGAGCTCTGGTCACCAGACTTGGTGCATTCTAGCAGACTGAGGTGACTGCACCCCTTACGGTGGATATGCCCAACTGGTCTTTGGTGGCCAAGCACTGCCACAGTCCTATCATCCCCAAGGTGCAGTCAATGGCTTAGATCATTGGCAATATCCCTGACATTATCTATGGGCACTTGTGGAGCTTTCAGGGAAGAGGTGCATCTTGCAACTGCAGATCTCAGATGGGCTGAACAGGATCTTCTGGGCATTTCCAGCTATATTGGGAGTGGGTGGCAGGTCGCTGAGCTGAGCCCACTCCAGCATCCCACCCTCTTCACACCTGCCAGGCCACTGTGGCAGCTTAGCCTCCTCCAGCCCTGTGGAGCTGCCTCTGCCATACAAGCTGACATACCAGCTCCTGGTCTTTACAGAGGTCCACAGCTGCTGTCTCTCTCGTGCCTTTTGCCCCTCTCAATGGCTTATCACCTTTCATGTTACTGACAGTTTTGCCTGTTGAAGATCCCCATTTGGGCCCCTGGTACATCCATGCCTGATGCTGGCCAGACCCTGCCTGATGCTAGGCAAATGTCTGCATTTCTGGGTTGTAAACTAATGATTGGGGAAGGAGTCCAGCAGCCCATATTGAACTTTCTTTGGGGTTCACCAGGCACTCTTTGGACTTGGTTGGGTAACAGAGGCCTTGCATCAGCCAGAACAGCCTAACTTGTCTGGTCCAAGGGGTGCTGCTATCCTGCAGTCCTGAGAAATGTTCCTTGGCCCTTGACCAGTGTAGGGGTGGCAGTCTGGTCTCATCTGGAGATATGGTTGGAGGTTTGCTCCATGCCAGGCAGCTCAACCATCCCCTCCTTCTCCCTCCCCTGTCATCATTGTCTCATCATTGAGGCCTTGGTACAGAGGTCCAGTGATATCAGAAGAGGAGACACAAGAGGATTGCAAGCCAGTGTGCAAGAAGGTTTCTGTACCCTAGAGTGACACATATATTTTTTAACGGGATGGGTGGAGCAGGTGGAGGAAGTAGATGGTCAGACCCTGTCCGAAGACATTCTCAATCCTCTTGTTGAGAATCTGCAACCTCTGTGTGTTCTCATGGTGAGCAGAGATGGGCCTCACACTCACCAGATCATAAATTACTTGAAAGCAGGCCTATGTGTACCTGGCTGAATCTGCCAAGCCAGTTCTTGTCATCAAGTCCAATGTTCTAGGGCTTCTGGAAAGAGAGAACTTGTTTTCTGGGGGAATCATAATGAGAGGGCCTGCCACACAGCTTTCAGAGAGCTGAACACAGTTATAGACGATGATGACATCTCCTGGGCAGAATGCTGAGTGTACCAGGATCCCACGTGGGACCACTCTTAAGGAGGTTCCCCCCCCCCTTCCTGGACTCCCATCAGGAGCAAAGCTTCACTCTGGACATACCAGAAGCTATGGGGGTATCAGCTTCCAAGGCAACACAGATGCTTCTGAAAAGTAAGGCAGGAGAGCTGGTGCCCCGCCCCACCACCAGCCCCCACAGTCCTGCAGGAAGGGCTGCCTTCAAATAACACAAGAGCCAACCAGTCCTGCTGGGCTTGGAAGGTCTTAGAAGTCCCATTCAGCCCCAGAGCATGCCTGATACTTCCTTTTGCAAGTTGTCATCAGTGTAATAGATTGGCATGATGCTGTGAGATGGCAAAAAATAAAGTCTCTGTGAAGCAAATTATATAAGAAAGCCAGGGAATTGACCCAACCCTGAGATGCTGTGGAGGTATACTACTGCTACAGGAAGTAAAAGCAAATTTTTTCTCGTGTTCTCTGCTTATAGGGGGACAAACAAAAACAAAACACCAGTTTGATACCAGCACTTAGGGGTTCAAATAAAGAGACCACATTTAGAAAAGCAGGGATAGCAATGGGGATGCCCCTAGCAGGCAACCCAGGAAGTTCAAGCCAGGAGGGCGTATCGGTGCATATGAAGTTGTAGAGGGATCTGAGGACTGAAGAGTGAAGCTGTTGTTCCAAGTATAATTTCAGACACATGGTTTCCTCTTGTGCTGTGTGAGTATAACTGTATCTGCATTTACAAACTTTAGTCTTTAGTGCAGTTTTTTCCTCTGAAACCCGCAGTGTCGAGTCGGATGGCTGTCAGGGTGCTGCTGCCTGTTTCTCCCTTGATTTTTCTAGGTGTCTGCACTTGAAAGAGCCGCTTTTCAAAAGCGATGGCAGTAGATAAGCGCTCATGGTTTTGATTTTGCATCTGGTTTTGTGCAGTGTTCTCAATTCTTCTTTTGAAAATAGGCCCTGGAAGAAATGGTCTGCAGGGCTTTGGGCTGAATTGAACCCTTTGTCCCTGCACCTGCCCACCTGACTCGTAGCATTTTCCAGAGTCAGTAGCCTCTTTAAAGTTTTTCCAACTTTCCTTCTGGTTTGAAAGTGTCTGCTGAAAAACCTGCGTTGGGTAAAAGTTGATTGTCATTTTATTTAGAGATGGGGGAGATGGTCCCTCTGCTCTGGTGCCCCTACCCTGCAGAGTTGGTGTAGAAATTAGGGAAAGAATGAGGAGGATGGGTTTGGGAAGTGTGAGGAGAGTACCAGGGTTCCATCTGCCCCTGGAATGATGGGGACAAGCTGGGCTCAGGAGAAGGGGCTGTCCAGACTGAGTGGAAAGAGCAGATGCATCCCAGGAGGAAGCCTGGCAGGTCATCCGAGGGCAGCAGGGCCCTAGGGGCTGCTCAGTGGTCCCAGGGAGGCTGGGGGCCAGCTCAGAAGATCGGGTCGAGAATCACAGTCAGTAGGACCTGGAAACTAGATGTGTGGCTTGGAGAGCTAAGGAAAAGGGCAGGTGGTGGAGCTGGGGAACAAAGGGTGTAGGACTGCAGAAAGGTCTGGGTAGACCCAACTCAGGAGCAGCCCTGGGGGTGGGCATGGAGATACCTGGACGGTGGAAGGGTGGAAACAGCAGAGGTTGGGAGACAGGGTGAGAGACCCCCTCAGAAGACACTCTGGGTGCCATGGGGGGTATGGTCCTATCTGGTTGCAGCTGTATCTGTTCTACATGGCCAGGGTGGTAGTTCTCTGGACCTCCTGGGATTTCCCCATCTGTGACTCAGGTGTCCTGCTTGGGCCTCAGCCTACTTTGAGGAGGTGCTCAGCACATGGACACATTACAGTGCTGGTCTCCTTTCATCAGCCCAGTGAAGGCATCTCCATGGGGGAGCAGGACCCTAGGTCTCCCTACCTCATTTTATCTCATCTCTGCCCTAACTGGATGGAACTACTCTCCTTTCCCAGAATAGAGCATGATATCTGACCAGCAAGCCTTTCTCATGTCCTTGACTCTCCTGACACTCACCTCACCCTCCTGGGTGCCTGCCAGCCTCTCATCCTACCTCAGTGGTCTGAGACCTACAGCTGATGGCCTGCCTCCTCGGGCCACAGCCCAGCACCTTGTGTTACATCCATCCATCACATCTTTCATAGGCCCTGGCTTAGGGCTAAGTCCATATCTGTTGAGTGATTAAAAAGAGTCACAGATGTGCAAAAATAATGGCTCATGCTTACTGAATGTTGTCTGCATGTCATTGCTGAGAACTGACAGGGAACTTCATTATATGCACATTATGTTATTAAATCTTTGTTATAACTGAGGAAGAAACTTAGAAAGATATTAAATGAAATACAGGCCTTGCAACCAGGGAGCCACAGCCTTTCATGCTTCCACATTACTCAGACAGTGGAGGGGTTGATGTTGCAGTCAGCCCTTGGAGTTTGGTGGCCCCACCCACGCTGGCTCCAACCATCTACTCCAGTTGTCTGGCCCCTGGTGGCCGACCAGGAGCAGCCTCTGGCAATCATGAGCAAAAATCCCAAGAACAGGCACCTGCACCCTGACCCCTGCCAGTGCCCTGACTTCTCACCTGAGCTGTGTGTCAGACCTGTAGTTCTGGTGTGCTTTGCTGAGTGGGCCCATGGAGCAGGCCACCTCACGGCCAGCAGGGAGTCTTTCTAGCCCCAGGTAATGGGGCGTAGCGACCTTGTCCAGAAAGACCCCATGTTGATCAGAGAGACAGAACTGGTTTGTTAAGATGCGTGGGATTTCTACTTTTTGCAACAGCAGACTAACTTATCTGAGACCATTTTCGTACTGAGAACAACTGGAGAAGTTGAGCAAAATATACAAAATCATTCTGAAATCATCAGACATACTGAGGAAGTGAGGACTTGAGGGACCAAGGTCTGGAGACCAATGGCCCTAGCACATGTGTGACACTGTTCCTCCCTTAAGAAAACCTGCAAAGCTGAGCAGCTGAGCAGACTTCTGTGTGGTTCCTCAGTGCAGGAGTTCCAGAGACCAATATCCAGGAACCACCAAAGAGAAGCCCTAGTTATAAGTCCATGCTCAGACTTCTTAAAGGCTACACCTAGGAATAGAGTGAGTCATAGTTAGACCAGCAAAACATGAGCCCGGCTTCCAATCAGCTCAGTCCCAGATGGGATTCAGGTGATCTGCCCTTATTCTGCTTGCCAGAAACAGAAATAAACCCAGAACTCAAATTAGCTCTACAATTTTCATACTTAATGACCAGGATTTCAGTCTAAAATTACCAGAATTGATTAAAACTAGAAACAGATCCACAGATCAACATTTTAGAGTTATCAGACACTGTATTTAATATGATCCATATTAAATATCAATTTAAAATAATCAAATTGATAATCTACAATTGAAAAATACAACAACACATACTAAGAACTCAATAGATGGGTGCTGTGGTCTAAATGTTTGTGTCCCTCCCCCCCAATTCATATATTTATATTCTAACTGCCAAGATGATAATATTAGGAGGTAGAGCCTTTGGGGGTGACTAGGTCATGGGACAGATCAAAGAATCAATAGAACTAATTAATGGGATTAATGTCCTTATAAGAAAAGGCATGAGAGAGGCCCCTTGTCCCTTACACCATTTGAAGACAAAGCAACAAGACACCATCTGTGAACCAGGAAATAGTCCCTCACCAGACACAGAACATGCTGGCACCTTGATCTAGGACTTCCCAGTCTCCAGAACTGTGAGAAATAGATTCTTGTTGTTTTTAAGCTACCTAATTTATAGTGTTTTGTTATAGCAGCCTGAGTGGAGTAAGACAGTGGGTTTAAGAGCAGATTAAACATAGCCAAATAGAAAATTAGTAAATTGGAAGGTAAGTCAGAAGAAAATATCCACTCTGAAGTATGGAGCTGCCAAAGGATGGGAAATGCAGAACACAACATGAAAACCATATAGTGTACAGTGAGACGGACTGTATATAGATCTAGAAGAGAGGAGAGAAGAAACAGGGCAAAAGTAACATTTGGAAATCATGTCAAGCCATAGATTCTAAGAAGTGCTGTGAATCCCAAATAGAGAACCACACCTGAGTAGCCTAGGGGAGAGGGTAGGTGGTGGAGGGGGCTCCCCATTTATCTCTCCCTGGACAATGTCCTGGGTCCAGCCTCCTGTATGGAAGAACCTGTGCCAACCTTGGGTTGGTGTGGGGCAAAGCACATGTTGCTGCTGTATCTGGGTGTCCACCCAGCAGTGCAGCCCAGGGGTGGTATCGCCCACGTTGTCAGTAACCTGGTGAGGCTCAGAAGAGGCTGAACAGCCACTATTACCCCCACTGAGAGGAAGGGCCAGGATTCAGACAGTGTGACTCCTGAGAACTATCAGTTCCCTTAGCCTGATGTGAGTGTAAGTGGGAGTTGGAGGACAGTTGTGTTGTCTGTGTGCAAGTGAAAGTGGTGACTGGTGTGGGGCAGAGTTTAGGGGAGGACAATCTTTTTGGAGTTAACAGGAGTCTCTGGTTAAAAAATTGAACCCTGGGATGCTGGTGTTGTGCCCTGTGGGGCTCACTTGGACTTCTAGGGTCATTGTCGGTTGACCACACCACTTGGTAGGAGCATGAAGTGTTGGGCCCAGGAGTGAGGCCTGTAGGTACGACTCAGGAATACCTGCATGGCATCCAGAATGAAAGATTCTTGGCAGGGCCATTCCCAGTTCTGTTACAGAAACAGCTCTGTGCCTTGTCACTGCCTGGAGACAGAAGCAGACAGGCACATTATAATGGGCATCAGCTGTGGGTGGGAGAGCCCCCCAGAGGGAAGGGCAGCAGGGCTGAGGCAATGGGTATGGAAGGACAGCTGTGGACTGCAGTGCCCCAGGGACAGCGCCCCCACAAGTAGGTGCACAACAGGGTTCACAGGGAGTGCAATGCCTGCAGCCCCCAGTGAGGGGGTGGGAGGACGCAAGAAACAACCAGGCTGGGCTGTGGAGTGAAGCTCCACCTTCTGGAGTAACCTATGCCTGTCCACCCCCAAGCAGAACCTCCTCGCTGCGGTGGAACTCAGGCACCAAGGAGCGCATGCTCATCAAGGTCGCTGATCGCGAGCCCAGCTTTCTCAGCCCCCAAGGCAATGGTTATTCCATGGACAGCCAACCCGGGGGCCGCTCCCGCAGACCCTCTGGCAGCCAGCATTCGCCCAGCCTGCAGACGTTTGCCCCTGAGACAGATGGTACTGTCTTCTTCCCAGAGAGGAGGCCCTCGCCCTTCCTAAAAAGGGCTGAGCTCTCTGGGAGCTGCTCTCCATTGCTGGTCCAGCCCCGAAAGCCCTCCAGTGACTCACAACCCTCCTCTCCACGCTACGGCTATGAGCCCCCCCTCTATGAGGAGCCCCCAGTGGAGTACCAGGCCCCCATCTACGATGAGCCCCCCATGGACGTGCAGTATGAGGCCAGTGGGGGCTACCAGGCTGGCTCACCCCAGAGGTCACCTAGCCGTAAGCCCCGCCCCTTCCTGCAGCCTTCCAAGCAGGGACCCCCCTCACCCTGCCAGCAGCTGGTGCTCACCAAGCAGAAGTGCCCGGAGCGCTTCATGAGTCTGGAATACAGCCCTGCGGGTAAGGAATATGTGCGGCAGCTAGTATACGTCGAGCAGGCAGGCTCCAGCCCCAAATTGCGTGCTGGCCCACGGCACAAGTACACGCCAAACCCTGGTGGTGGCTCCTACTCTCTGCAGCCCAGCCCCTGCCTGCTGAGGGACCAACGCCTAGGGATCAAGTCCGGAGACTACAGCACCATGGAGGGGCCTGAGCTGCGGCATGGCCAGCCACCTACACCACTGCCTCAGGCCCAGGAGGACACTATGTCCTGGTCTAGCCAGCAGGACACTATGTCCTCAACAGGCTATTCCCCAGGCACACGTAAGAGGAAGAGCAGAAAACCCTCTCTTTGCCAAGCCCCCAACGCCTCCTCCACCGACGGCCCAGGTGACCTGCTCAGCGAGCAGCCCCTAGCTGAGGAGCGGCCCCCATGCGGGCCCAGCATTGTTTCAATGAAGCGTGCAGAAGGTGAGGTGGATGGGGCACGAGGCACAGCAGAGCCCTTCCTGGCGCAAGCACGGCTGGCCTGGGAGGCACAGCAGGCACATTTCCACATGAAGCAGAGGAGTAGCTGGGACTCCCAGCAGGATGGCTCGGGTTATGAGAGTGATGGTGCCTTACCACTGCCCATGCCAGGGCCTGTGGTTCGCGCCTTCAGCGAGGATGAGGCCTTAGCCCAGCAGGAGAACAAGCACTGGAAGAGGAGCACCTTTGAGAAGCTCGGCTTCCCCCAGATCCTGCTGGAAAAAAGCGTCTCTGTGCAGACCAACCTGGCCTCACCGGAGCCTTACCTCCACCCCTCACAGGTGAGGAAACCATGGCAGGGCAGGAAGAGTTGGTCCCCAGGTCCCAAGAACCTGGAGCACTCAGTCAGGATGGTGCTCAGTGAGCCAGGCCCATGAGTACCTAGCATCTGCAATGTTAGTGCAGTACTTGGAGTTCCTGAAGCCTGATATCTCTGGGGCCCTGGGCACTCCAGTGGGCTTTGAGGATGTGGCTGGTGATCCCATCCAAAGCCCTCATGGGGCATAGACTTTTAGGGGGCTCTGTGACAGGGTCTTTCTTAAGCCTCAGATCATCTAGGAGCTGGAGGCCATGCCCCGACTCCAGGCCACAGTAGCACAAAAGAGGCCATAGTAGACCAGTTGGACAGCTGTTACCAACATTGTGGCCTGGGACTTTAAGAAGCAGGGAGCTAGAGTATCAGGTCCCTAAAGGAGGTTCCCTCAGGTGGGAAGAATTGAATGGGGCTGGGGCCCAGGGGTTCTGGCGTTTAGCAGCCGCAGCTGAAGCAGAGGCCAAGGCTGGCATATTCCCCATGTGGCACCAGGAACAGATGTGGTTCAGACCCCATGGAGCCCACACACACCTTTGTCCAGTGACTTAGTCCTTGTTCTCACCTCCTGACCCTGACCTTTCTCACTGGTCGGCCACAGGAAGAGTGTCTGCTCAGGCTGGAGCTAGAGCAGCTTCCAGTCAGTGTTTCTGTCCACTGCTCATGACATGAGAGGGAACAACAAGACAGTGTAGAGAGACATGGGGTGCATGGATCAGGATACCCTGAGAGCAATGCAGAGAGGGAGGGGCTTTCTGAAGGATGAGCCTCCAGAGTAAATGTTGAAAGAAGGGCCTCGGAGTTGCATGTATGATAGGAGTGGAGGGGATTGGGAACCACAGATACCAGCCTTGTCTAGTATGAATTACAACTTACTTTCTCTAAATGAAGATGCTAACGCTTTCTTAGGAGGCAACAGAATGAGATCATTCTCATCCCTGGGGATGCCCAGTGAGTGCCGCTCACTTCTTCCCTGCCTATCAGCCAGGTCACCTGGGTTGTTTGACAGCATGGCTGTTTCCAGATACCCTGCCTCACCCTGGAGTACAGGGCTCAGGCACCCTGGCCATGTCTGCTGGGTTGGCTGGGCTCCTTCTGGGTCTCCCTCCTAGAGCAGCCTTGCCTGTCTGGCTCAGTTGGGACCCCAGCTCACACCTCTTGGGACCATAGTCCAGGTGGGCCCAGCTCACACCCTCCCCCTAATAGCCCAGCTCCCATTTGTCCTTCTCAGTCTGAGGATCTTGGTGCCTGTGCCCAGTTTGAAAGCAGCCGGCAGAGTCGCAGCGGAATGCCCAGCTCCAACTGCGTCTTCCCCACCTTCACACTGCGCAAGCCCTCCTCAGAGACAGATATTGAGAACTGGGCCTCCAAGCACTTCAACAAGCACACCCAGGGCCTCTTCCGGCGGAAGGTGTCCATTGCCAACATGCTGGCTTGGAGCAGCGAGTCCATCAAGAAGCCCATGATCGTGACCAGTGACCGGCATGTGAAGAAGGAGGCCTGTGAGCTCTTTAAGCTGATCCAGATGTACATGGGTGACCGGCGGGCCAAGGCAGACCCGCTGCATGTGGCCCTGGAGATTGCCACCAAGGGCTGGAGTGTACAAGGCCTGCGGGATGAGCTCTACATCCAGCTGTGCCGGCAGACCACTGAGAACTTCCGACTTGAGAGCCTGGCCCGTGGCTGGGAGCTCATGGCCATCTGCCTGGCCTTCTTCCCACCTACACCCAAGTTCCACTCCTACCTGGAGGGCTACATCTACCGGCACATGGACCCTGTCAACGACACCAAAGGTAAGGCCCATCATTCAGACTCTGCTACCAGCTCAGGTAAGGGCCATGGAGAGGGTCTCTGGCCTGTGCTGGGCAGCACCTGGCAAGGTCCTTGACAGCCCCTGACACAAGGCCATGGCCCTGCAGGTGGGCTGCCTCTAAGAAGACGCACAGGTCTCCTGAAAGACCATACACCCTGGGCTTCCAATGGGATGTGGGCATCTTTTGGGAGCCTCTCCTTAGCACAAGTCAGATTCTGTTCCTTGAGAGAAGCCCCAGGCTCGGTGTCTGTCTGGGCCTGGGCTACGTTGCTGTCAACCAGGCAGCTTGAGCCCTAAGCTAGATGGAGTGAGCACAGAAGCAGGGCCATAGCCAGCCCTGTGTCTACAGCAAGTCATCCTCCACCCCAATGTCATGGGCACCTAAGGGGCACAGCCATGAAACTGACATAGATACGTGTGTGAACACATACGCACACCCTCTAAGTCAGACATACTATAGACTGTCCTGTGGCAATGAGAGTCTATATTGGATAAGTATTTGTCTCTCAGAGATCGGGCTCCTGGTCAGGACCTTGTGGAGCCTTGCCCTAGCCCGGGTGTTGGGAGAGGTGGCTCCCATGTTGCTGTAAGGCCAGAGCTGGACACACAAAGGCCAGTGCAGGGCAACCGTGAGTTCCTGGGAATGGTGTGTTGGATATAGGCTCCACTTAACACATCAGCTGTTTGTGAGGGGATTTTGGAAGCCATGCAACTTTTATCCCAGGCATGTACTTTTCAACACAAGTTAATAATAGAGGCAGAGCCTGGCAGGCAGACTGGGCTCCTGGATCTACAAGGAGGACCAGAGCCGGGTGCCATGCACTCATGGTCTGGCTCTGGCTCTGTGGGCTACAGTGGGGTCTCAGTGAACTCCACAATCCCTGGTCTTGGGACTTTCTAGAAGCAGATAGAGTCCTGGGGGCCTTGTTTCTGTGGGTATCATAGTTTACCTCCTCAGCCTTTTTCAAAGGGTCTTAAAATGTACCTAGCCAGGTGCAGTGGCTCACACCTGTAATCCCAGCACTTTGGGGGGCAGAGGTAAGAGGACTGCCTAAGCTCAGGGAGTTGAGACCAGCCTGAGCAAACTGGTGAGATCTTGTCTCTACGATAAATTTAAAAAATGAGCTAGGCATAGTGGTGCTTGCTTGTGGTTCTAATGACTTGGAAGGCTGAGGTAGAAGGATCGCCTGAGCCCAGCCGGTAGAGGCTGTGGGGGCTGTGAGCGTGCCACTGCACTCCAGCCTGGATGACAGAGCGAGACTCTGACTCAAAATAAAAAAAAATTTAAAAAAAGAAAGAAATGTTGTACCTGAGCTAGAGGCTGGGAAGCTATATCTTCACTGCCCAGCACAGCATGAGACCCACAGTGGGTACCCAAGAGTGAGCAAGTAAAAAGTTAGGAAACAGTCAGACAAGTGTGTAGCTGGGCCATTCCCGCTGGCCGGGGTTTGTGCTCTAGGCCACATTTGGAGCCCCCCAGGATACTGCCTTTCACACACAGGTTTGAGTGCCTTTACACTCACGGAATCCTGGCTTTGCATATAAGAGGGAATTGAGTTTCAGCTTCGGTGGTCATGCTTTCAAGGCCCCCCTCAAGTAAGTAAGGCCCATGAGGTCTCAGAGCATCATAGGGTCTGGGGCCATGAAGGGGGACTAGAACTCTGTGTGCTCCAGGTAGGTGGCCTGCATCCAGCCTGTGGCACTGGGGCCACCCTCACAACCAGAACCCCATTTCCAGTCCTGAGATTAGTTCCTAGGTTTGTCTGCTTGGCTTTGAGCCCAGAGTAGAGGCTTCTACATACAAGTTTCCTTCTCAGGGATGGAGGTCATCCCTCCAGCCAGTCCCCTGTCCCTATGTGGTGCCACCTTTCAAGTGCAAGCAGTATTGGTCAAGAACATGGGTCCTGCCACTGGCCACAAAGGCCCTGTCAGTTCAGGAGGATGTAGCCTGTGCTCTGGAGGACCAGATGGGCTGCTGTACAACCCTTAGAAAAAAGGAAACTATAGCCTAGAGGGATGAGCCACCTGCCTGGGGACACAGTGACGGGTAGAGCTGAGCTTGACTCTGCCCACTGTATTGCTCTGAACCACCTGCCTGCCTCAGCATCAGGATCCTTTTATTGATTCATCCACCAGCATCTGTGTGACTTCAGTGTGTTGCCACCATACCCAGGGACTGAGGCTCCAGGAGGTAAACCCCCACCCCAGTTTAGCCTTGTCTCATGCGTGGTTGCACCTTTCTGCCAGTCGCCAGCATAGAAGGGTGTCTCCCAGCTTATCCTTGCGACTGCCCTCCACACAGACAGGGAGCATACCTAGTGATGGCTACAATAACTTTCAGCTCTCCCACCTGTTCCACTTCTATGTCAACCCTTTGGAAACTTGCAAACCCTGAGGGGTTTTGTTTACTGCTCATATCTTCAGGCGTTCAACAAGGTTTCCTGGCTTCCAGTTCAAGATGGCAGATTGAACATGTGCATTTGCTTCTACTCTGCCTTGAACTCTTGCCAAAACATCAGTGAAGGAATTTTTAAAAGGCAAAAACCACAAACAAATGTAAAATGATATAACTGCTGTAAGAAATAGTATGGCAAGTCCTCAAGTAATTAAAAATAGAATTATCATATGATCCAGCAATTTCACTTCTGGGTCTATACCCCAAAGAATAGAAAGCAAGGACTCTAACAGTTATTTGTACACTCATGGTCATGGCAGCATTATTCACTATAGCTAAAAGGTGGAAATAACCAAAGTATCCATTGACAGATTAATGGATAAATGAAATGTGGTATATACATAAAGTCGGAAATTATTCAGCCTTAAAAAGGAAAGAAATTAAGACACATGCTACAACATGGATGACCCTTGAGGACATTATGCTAAATGAAAGAAGCTGGTCACAAAAGGACAAAAACCGTGTGAGTCTACTTCTATGAGGTCTCCAGAGCAGTCAAATTTATAGACAGAAAGTAGAATGGTGGGTGCCAGGAGCTGGAGGTAGGGAGAAATGGGGAATTCGTATTTAATGGAGACAGAGGTTTACTTTGGGAAGACAAAAATGACAGTTGCACAACAATGTGAATGCACTCAATGTCACTGAACCATATGGTTAAAATGGCAAATTTTATCTCATATATATATATATTTACCACAATTCTTAAAACATACAAAGACAAAGAAAATGGAAAAGAAACAACAGTTGTTTTGGAAGCTGGACACACATGGACCAGTGGCAGAAACTGACGTGGCAGACCAAGAAAGGTGAATCCTAGGCAGACAATGGGAAAACTGAGAAGCTGAAGCAGGTAGCAAACCTTTTTAAAAGCTTAAAGTAGGATAGAGCCAGATTTCTCTACCAGTGAGGGAAGGTAGTGATCCTGAAGCTGAAAACAAAGGGTTGGTTGAAAGTCTGTTTAAGAAGCAAAGCAGCTACAGTAGAGTGGGTGAGAGCATTGATTCTGGGTCCAGACCATCTGAACTCAAGTCCCAGCTACATTATCAAGTTAGGCCATAATCAGGGCCATAAAATGTTAAAGAATGTAAATCACAGAAAGTGTGCTCTCTGCTGGGTGTGGTGGCGCACCCAGCACTTTGGGAGGCTAAGGTGAGAGGATTGCCTGACCCCAAGGGTTCGAGATCAGCCTGGGCAATTTGGCAAGACCTTGTCTCTACAATAAATAAGTAAATAATTAACTGGGCTTGGTGATGCGCTCCTGTAGTTCCAGCTAATTGAAATGCTAAGGCAGAAGGATTACCTGAGCCCAGCAGGTCAAGACTGCAGTGGTGTGAAGTGTGCCACTGTACTCTAACCTGGGTGACAGAGTGAGACTTTGACTCAAAAAAAAAACAAAAAAAAACCCCAGCTGGGCTCGGTGGCTTAGCCTGTAATCCCAACACTTTGGAAAGCCGAGGATTTCCTGAATTGCCTGAGCCCGCAGATTCAAGACCTCATCTCTACAATAAATAAAAAACTAGCTGGGCATGGTAGCACATGCCTGTGGTACCATGCCTGTGGTAGTTCCAGGTACTTGGAAGACTGAGGCATAAGGATCACTGGAGCCCAGCAGGTCGACACTGGGGTGGCTGTGAGTGTGCCACTGCACACCAGCCTGGGTGACAGAGTGAGATTTCAACTCAAAAAAAAAAACACCCAGGCGTGGTGATTCATGCCTGTAATGCCAGCATTTTGGAAGACAGAGGCAAGAGGATTGTCTGAGGCCAGAGATTCGAGACCAGCCTGGGCAACTTGGCAAGCCCTCATCTCTATAGTAAATTAAAAAGTTATCTAGGGCCGGGCACAGTGGTTCAGCCTGTAATCCCAGCACTTTGGAAAGCCAAGGTGAGTGGATTGCCTGAGCCCCGCAGGTTCAAGACCAGCCTGGACAACTTGGCGAGACCTTGTCTCTACAATAAATAAATAACTAGCTGGGCATGGTAGTGCGTACCTGTAATTCCGGCTACTTAGAAGACTGATGCGTAAGGATCAGAGACCAGCAGGTCAGTGCTGGGGTGGCTGTGAGTGTGCCACTGTACTTCAGCCTGGGTGACAGAGTGAGATTCCAACTCAAAAAAAAAAAAAAACACCCAAGAGCAGTTATTCACACCCGTAATGCCAGCATTTTGGAAGACAGAGGCAAGAAGAATGTCTGAGGTCAGAGGTTCAAGACCAACCTGGGAAACTTGGTGAGCCCTCATCTCTATAGTAAATTTAAAAATTATTTGGGGCTGGAAGCAGTGGCTTAGCCTGTAATCCCAGCACTTTGGGAGGCCAAGGTGAGAGGATTGCCTGAGCCCAGTGGTTCGAAACCGCCTGGGTAATTTGGTGAGACCTTGTTTCTACAATAAATCACAAAAACTAGCTGGGTGTAGTGGCGTGCGTCTGTAGTTCCAGCTACTTGGAAGGGTGAGGCAGAAGGATCGCCGGAGCCCACAGGGTAAGGCTGCAGTGGCCAGGAGCGAGCCACTGCACTCCAGTCTGGGCAACAGAGTGAGACTCCAACTCAAAAAAAAAAAAAAGCTGTGCGTGGTGGCATGCACCTGTCGTTCCAGCTACTTGGAAGGCTGAGGCAAAGGGATTGCCTGAGCCTAGCAGGTTGAGGCTTTGACTCCAACTCAAAAAAAAAAACAACAACAAAAAACCAAAAAGTGTGTCCTCTAACCACAATGGAATTAAATTAGGCATGAGTCACACAAAGATATGTGGAAAATCCTCAAGTATTTGGAAACTAAAGAACATACTACTGAAATCAAATAAAAATCAAAAGAAAAATTAGCATTTTGAAGTAAAAGAAAATGAAAACAAAACATACTATGGCCAAAGCAGTTCTTAGAGGGAAATTTATAGCACCTAAATGCCTATGTTAGACAAGATCTCACCGAGTGCAGTGGCTCACGCCTGTAATCCCAGCACTTTGGGAGGCAGATGGGAGAGGATTGCCTGAGCACAGAGGTTTGAGACCATCCTGGGCACTTTGGCAAGACCTCATCTCTACAGTAAATGAAAAAATTAGCTTGGCATGGTGGTACGCGCCTGTGGTTCCAGCTACTTGGAAGGCTGAAGCGGAAGGATCGCCTGAGTCCAGCAGGTCAAGGCTGTGGTGGTTATAAGCATGCCACTGCACTCCAGACTGGGTGACAGAGTAAGACTGCAACTCAAAAACAAAAAAAAAATCTCAAATCAATGACCTTAGCTTTTATTTTAAGAAATCTTTTTTTAAAAAAAGAATAAAGAAGCCAGGCTCGGTGGCTCAGCCTGTAATCCCGCACCTTTGGGAGGCTGAGGTGAGTGGACTGCCTGAGCCCACGGGTTCGAGACCCACCTGGGCAGTGGGACCTCATCTCTACAATAAATCAAAAAATCAGCCGGGCGTGGTAGCGCATGTCTGTAATTCCGGCTACTTGGAAGGCTGAGGCGGAAGGATCACCGGAGCCCAGCAGGTCGAGGCTGCGGTGGCCAGAAGCGGCCACTGCACTCCAGTCTGGGCGACAGAGTGAGACTCCAACTCAAAAAAAAGAAAAGAATAAAGTATACCGAAAGTAAGCAGAAAGGAATAATGAAGATCAGAGTAGAGATCAATGAAAGGGGAAACAAAAACAGAGAAAATGGCTGGGCTAGGTGGCTCAGCCTGTAATCTCAGCACTTTGGGAGACCAAGGTGAGTGGATTGTCTGAGCCTGTGGGTTTGAGATCAGCCCAGGCAACTTGGCAAGACCTCATCTCTACGATAAATCAAAACTTAGCTGGGCGTGGTAGTGTGCTCCTGTAGTTCCGGCTACTTGGAAGGCGGAGGCGGAAGGATCGCCAGAGCCCAGCTGGTTGAGGCTGTGGTGGCCAATAGGCGTGAATCCAACAATATATGAAAAAGAGTGAGCCAGGCTCAGTGGCTCAGCCTATAATCCTGCGCTTTGGGAGGCCAAGGTGAGTGAATTGCCTGAGCCCGCGGGTTCGAGACCCACCTGGGCAACTTGGCGAGACCTCATCTCTACAATAAATCAAAACTTAGCCGGGCGTGGTAGCGCGTGCCTGTAGTTCCAGCTACTTGGAAGGCTGAGGCGGAAGGATCACCGGAGCCCAGCAGGTCGAGGCATCGGTGGCCGGGAGCGGCCACTGCACTCCAGTCTGAGTGACAGAGTGAGACTCCAACTCAAAAAAAAAAAAAAAAACCAGAGAAAATCGGTGAAACAAAAAGCTGATTTTTTTTTGAAGATTGATAAAATTGATAAACCTCCAGCTAGTCTGATTACAGCATAGAGAGGACATAAATTACCAATATTAAGAATGAGATGATATCACTACAGATTCTACAGATATTAAAAAGATAATAAGCCGGGCTCGGTGGCTCAGCCTGTAATCCCCCGTCTTTGGGAGGCTGAGGTGAGTGGATTGCCTGAGCCCGCGGGTTCGAGACCCGCCTGGGCAGCGAGACCTCATCTCTACTATAAATCAAAAAATCAGCCGGGCGTGGTAGCACATGCCTGTAATTCTGGCTACTCGGAAGGCTGAGGCGGAAGGATTGCCGGAGCCCAGCAGGCGAGGCTACGGTGGCCGGAAGCGGCCACTGCACTCCAGTCCGGGCGACCGAGCGAGACTCCAGCTCAAAAAAAAAAAAAAAAAAAAAGATAATAAGGAGGTCGGGCTTGGTGGCTCAGCCTATAATCCCAGCATTTTGGGATGCTGAGGTGAGTGAATTACCTGAGCCTGCGGGTTCGAGACCCACCCAGGCAACTTGGCGAGACCTTGTCTCTACAATAAATCAAAAAATTACCCAGGCGTGGTAGCGCATGCCTTATAGTTCCAGCTACTTGGAAAGGCTGAGGCAGAAGGATCGCCGGAGCCCAGCAGGTCGAGGCTGTGGTGACTGAGAGTGTACCACTGCACTCCAGTCTGGGTGACAGAGTGAGACTCCAACTCAAAAAAAAAAAATGTTAATAAGGAAATATTATTAACATTATGCCAATAAATTTGTCAGTTTAGAAGAAATGGACAAATTCCTTGAAAGTACAAACTACCAAAGATTATTCAGTAAACCTGAAGAATCATATATCATTAAATAAGTAATTTGTACTTAAAAACCTTCCCATAAAGAAAATTTCAGGTCCAAATGACTTCACTGGTGAATTCTACCAAGCATTTTATTGTTTATATAGAGTTCTGCACAATCTCTTCCAGAAATTTGAAGTAGAGGGAATATTTCCTAATTCATTCTGTAGTAAAATTAGGAAAGGACTTTAGGGGAAATAAAAGTATCTCTTATGAACATAGATGCAAAAATTCTTAACAGTATTTTAAACAAGTTGAATCCAACAATATATAAAAAAGATAATGTATCTTCACTAAAGTGGAGTTTATCCAAGAAATGAATGGCAGGTATAGTGTTTAAAAAAATCAGTGAGTATAGGTCAGGTGCAGTAGCTCACACACCTGTCATCCCAACAGTTTGGGGCCAATGCAGGAGAATTACTGGAGCCCAGGAGTTTGAGACCAGCCTGGGCAACATGGCGAGACCTCATCATGTTAAAACTAGCTGGACATGGTGGCATGCACCTGTAGTCCCTGCTACTCAGAAGGCTGAGACAGATGATCGCCTGAGTCCTAGAGGTCAAGGCTGCAGTGAGCTGTGATTGTGCCACTGCCCTCCTGCCTGGGCAACAGAGTGAGACCCCAATTCAAAAAATAAAAAAATTAAAATTAAAAATTAGCCAGGCATGGTGGCATGCGCCTTTAGTCCTAGCTACTTAGGAAGCGGAGGCAGGAGGATCACTTCAGCTTAGGAGTTTAAGGCTATAGTGAGCTGTGATCGTGCCACTATACTCCAGTCTGGGTGACAGAGGGAGACCCTGACTCTAAAAAACAACACAAATCAGTGTAATTACCATACCAACAGAATTCTTTTTTTAAAAAAAGGAAAATACATGATCATTTCAATAGGTGTAGTAAAAGCATTTGCACAGTGGCTCATACCTGTAATCCTAGCACTTTGGAAAGCCAAGGTAGGAGGATCGCTTGAACCCGGGAATTCGAGACCAGCCTGGACAAATCATGGACCTCGTCTCTACCAAAAAAAAAAAATTTGCTGGTGGCACACATCTATAGTCCCAGCTACTCAGGAGGCTGATACGGGAGGATCACTTGCATCTAGGAGGTTGAGGCTGTAGTGAGCCTGGATCACACCATTGTACTTCAGCCTGGGTGACAGAGTGAAACCTTGTCTGAAAAAATAAAGAAAGAATAAGTAAAAAGCATTTGACGAAACTCAACATTTCTTTTTTTCTTTTCTGTTTTTTTGTTGGAGTCTCACTCTCTCATCCAGGCTGGAGAGCAGTGGCATGCTCAAGGCCATCCCAGCGTCAACCTACTGGGTTCCAGCAATCCTTCTGCCTCAGCCTTCCAAGTAGCCAGAAGTACAGGCACGTGCTACCATGCCCAGCTAATTTTTGATTTACTGTAGAGGTGAGGTCTCGCCAAGTTATCCAGGCTGGTCTCAAACCCATGGGCTTAGGCAATCTATTCGTCTCGGCCTCCCAAAGTGCTGGGATTACAGGCTGAGCCACTAAGCCAACCCCCCCCCCCCCTTTTTAAATGATAGTGTTTCACTGTGTTGCCCAGACTGGACTCAAATTCCTAGGCTCAAGTGTTATTCACATCTCAGCCCCCTGAGTAACTAGGATTGTGGGCACATATGCGATCACACTTCCCACTAACATTCCATTCTTGATTTATAAAAGACTAGGAATAGCCAGCCGGGTGTGGTGGCTCACGCCTATAATCCCAGCACTTTGGGAGGCTGAGGTGAGAGGATTGCCTGAGCTCAAGAGTTCGTGACCAGCCCAGGCAACTTGGTGAGACCTCATCTCTACAATAAATCAAAAAATTAGCTAGGCGTGGTGGCACATGCTTGTAGTTCCAGCTCCTTGGAAGGTTGAGATAGAAGGATTGCCTGAACCCAGCAGGTTGAAGCTGAGGTGGCTGGGAGTGTGCCAGTGCACTTCAGCCTGGGCAACAGAGTGAGACTCCAACTCAAAAAAACCACCAAAAACTAAGACTAGAAAGGAACCTCTTTACCCCAATAAGGCATATATTAAAAAACTATAGTACCCCAAAACAATTGGAAGCAGGTACTCAAACAGATTCCTGTATACCAACGCCCATAGCAGCATCACTCACAATAGCCAAAAGGTGGAAATAGCCCAAGTGTCCATTGACGGATGAATGGATAAGCAATGTAGTATATCCATACAGTGGAATATTATTCAGCCACAAAAAGAATGAAATGCTGATGCATCCCATAATATGGATGAATTTTGAAAACACTAGGCTCAGTAAAAGAAGCCAGACACAGAGGGACAACTATTGTATGATTCTATAATACTTATATGAAATATCTAGAATAGGCAAATTCATAGAGACAGAAAGTAATCTTGGGGAAGTGGGGACAGGTAATTATTGCTCAGTGGGTACGAAGGTTTATTTTAGGAAGATGAAAAGGTTTTGCAGATAGTGATAGTAGTGGCACAACATTATGAATGTAGTACAATAAATGCCACTGAATTGTACTTTAAAATGGTTGCATTTTTTTAACTACAGCAGTGCTATTTTTATGTTTATATTTTTACCACAATTCAAAAAATACCATACCTATATCAGGAGCAAGGATCTCCAATCTCACCACATCTACTCAACATCATAGTGGAAGTCCTAGCCAGTCTATTAAGTCATGAAAAAGATATCCAGGTTGGAAAAGACATGTACAATTGTCTTTATTCACAGACAACATTATCCTTTATATAAAACATCTTTCATAATCTATAAAAACATTACTAGTAATATGTAAGTTTAACAATATGTAAGTTTAACAAGATTGCTGAATATAAGACCAATATATAAAAATTAACTATATTTTTATATACTAGCAAACTATTAGAAATTATTATAAATTTGCAAATATGAAATCTGACAAAGGATATGTAAGACCTCTACAGTAAAAAAGACAAAACAGTCGGGTTCAATGGCTCAGCCTGTAATCCCGCACCTTTGGGAGGCTGAGGTGAGTGGATTGCCTGAGCCCGCGGGTTCGAGACCCTCCTGGGCAACTTGGTTAGACCTCATCTCTACAATAAATAAAAAATGAGCCAGGCGTGGTAGCGCGCACCTGTAATTCTGGCTACTTGGAAGGCTGAGGCGGAAGGATCGCTGGAGACCAGCAGGTCGAGGCTGCGGTGGCTGGGAGCGGCCACTGCACTCCAGTCTGGCAGACAGAGTGAGACTCCAACTCAAAAAAAAAAAAAAAGACAAAACAAGTCCAGGTGTGGTGGCTCATGCCTGTAATCCCAGCCCTTTGGGAGGCAAAGTAAGAGGATTGCCTGAGCCAGGGTTCAAGACCAGCCTGGGCAACTGGGTGAGACCTCATCTCTACAATAAATTAAAAAATTACCTGGGCTTGGTGGCATGTGCCTGTAGTTTCAACTACTTAGAAGGCTCAGGCAGAAGGATCACTTGAGCCCAGAAGTTTGCGGCTGCAGTAGCCATGATCGTGCCACTGTACTCCATCTTGGACAACAGAGTGAGATGCCAACTCAAAACAAAAACACAAAACATTGCTGAAAGTAAAGCAAGCCTAAAGAAATGAGTAATAATAAAAGTTATATTATGCTTATGAATCAGAACTCAATATTGTTAAGATGTCAGTTGTAACCAAATTTATCTATAGATTAAATTCTAATACAATTTTTAATTTTTTTTTCTTTTTTTTTTTTAGTCAGAGTCTCACTCTGTGGCCCAGGCTGGAGTGTAGTAGTACAATTCTGGCTCACTGCTGCCTTGACCTGCTGGGCTCAGATGATCCTACACCTCTGCCTCCTGAGTAGCTGAGACCACAGGCACATGCCACCATGCCCAGCTAATTTTTAAATTTTTTTTTAGAGACAAATTCTCACTATGTTGCCCAGGTTGGTCTTGAACTCCTGGATTCAAGTAATCCTCCTGCCTCAGCCTCCCAATGTGCTGGAATTACAGGTCTGAGCCACCATGCCTGGCCAATAGGTTTTTGGGTTTTTTTTATTTTAGAAATGGATAGGCCGATTATAAAATTCATAGAAAATACAAAGGACCTAGAATAGCCAAAACTCCTCTGAAAAAGAACAAAGTTGGAGGACTTACACCACCTGGCTTGTTATAAAGCTACAGTAACCAGAGAGTGTAGTATCAGCCTAAAGGTACATAGAAGATGAGTAGAGCAGAATCATGAGTTCAGAAATAGACTCACATGTGCATGGACTAGTTTTCCACAGTGGTGCAAAGGCAATTTATGAAGAAAGATTACTTTTTCTTAAATGGTGCTGGGACAACTGAATATCCAAATGCAAAAAAAAAAAAAAAAAAAAAAAGATGAATTTCAACTCATACTTTGCACTATACACAAAAATTAATTGATAATGGCCAGATTCAGTGGCCCATGCCTATAATCCCAGCACTCTGGGAAGCCGAGGCAGGAGGATTGCTTGAACCCAAGAGTTCAGGACCAGCCCGGGCAACATAGCAAGACCTTGTCTCTACAGAAAATTAAAAAGAAAAAAACTGAAAATGGATCAATCATCAATCAAAATATAAAACCTAAACCCATAAAACTTATAGGACAAAACATAGGAGAAAAATCTTTGTTTTCCTGAGTTAGACAAATATTTTTGTATGTAGTGCCAAAGTACTATCTATAAGAGGAAAACATTGATAAATTGGGTCTTATCAAAGTTAAATCTCCTACAAAAGACTACTGTTAAGAGAATGAAAAGATAAGCCAGTTATAGACAAGCAAGGGAAAGAAGCCAGAATGATTAATGTGATAATGAAATAAATTGGAGACATCAGTGTGAGCTCATGTTTCACTAACATAGATATTGATGACTATAGAAATATTTATATGTGCGTATGTACAAGGGTTAGTGTAAACACACGTGTTTCCTCAACCTGTCAGCTGAGAGGGCCTAGAAACAATAATATCCCAGTAGCAATAAGCACATATAACACCCAAATCTTGGTTTTCCATTAAAAGGAATTAAGAGTTCCTTGACGAAATGACTGGTGCAGGAAACATACAAGATATAGTATCAAAAGTGAGGAAGTACTGGAGGTAGGGGAGATGGGGCTGTCACAGGGATGCAGGAACCAAGGGAAAGAGCTACCTGTAGTCAAAGCTAGAACAATTTGAGCAATAAATAAAGTCACTCCTAGATTATAACCCAAGGTATAAAATAATCATCAGCCGAGCTCGGTGGCTCAGCCTGTAATCCTGCGCTTTGGGAGGCTGAGGTGAGTGGATTGCCTGAGCCTGCGTGTTCGAGACCTGCCTGGGCAACTTGGCGAGACCTCATCTCTACAATAAATCAAAACTTGCCTGGGCGTAGTAGCACATGCCTGTAGTTCCAAGATGAGGCAGAAGGATCCCTGGAGCCCAGCAGATCGCGGCTGCGGTGGCCGGAAGCGGCCACTGCACTCCAGGCTGGGCAACAGAGTGTGAGACTCCAACTCTAAATAAATAAATAAATAAAATAAACATCTATTGAATAAATAAATGATTCGAGGCTGGGCATGGTTTCTCATGCCTGTAATCCCAGCATTTTGGAAGGCTGAGGCAGGAGGATCACTTGAGAACAAGAGTTCAAGACCTCATCTCTACAAAGAATTTTAAAATTACCTGGGCATGGTGGTGGTGTGCATCTGTAGTTCCAGCTACTTGAGAGGCTGAGGCAGGAGGAACACTTGAGCCCAGGAGGTCAAGGTTGCCATGAGCTTGATCATGCCACTGCACTCCAGCCTGGGCAACAGAGTGAGACCTTGATTTAAAAAAATAGTTCAACAAGCCGGGGTCGGTGGCTCAGCCTGTAATCCCGCGCCTTTGGGAGGCTGAGGTGACTGGATTGCCTGAGCCCGCGGGTTCGAGACCCGCCTGGGCAACTTGGCGAGACTTCATCTCTACAATAAATCAAAAATCAGCTGGGCATGGTAGCGTGCGCCTGTAATTCTGGCTACTCGGAAGGCTGAGGCAGAAGGATTGCCGGAGCCCAGCGGGTCGAGGCTGCGGTGGCCAGGAGCAGCCACTGCACTCCAGTCTGGGCAACGGAGTGAGACTCCAACTCAAAAAAAAAAAAAAGATAAATAATATATGATTTGATAGATAGGTGTAGACAAATCTGTACAGAAGAATTACAAATAACTTACGGAGATACTCTACCCCTTAGTTATGGGCTGAGCATAGTAACTTCCTTCCAAAGTGTATGGTATGAAAATGGGAGAAACAGCAGTTCCCCCATGCAGAATTCTGGCAGATATGACCTCTGCCAGGTGATCAAGGTCAACAGCAACAGAAATAAGTAACATTGTGCAGAGCAGGAGACATGCCTGGACCAGCCAGCCCCCTCCCCTCTTGTTTCAGTGCCTGGTTAGGGGCAGGGCAGGCTGAATACCTCCTTGTCTGCTCAAGAGGACAGGCCCATGGCTTCCCCAGCCTTGCTCTCAGCCAGAGGGCCATGAGCTGACTGCACCCCTTCCTTACTACCCTGGCACGACTTCACTGTACCTTCTGCTCACCTCCAGCATGGGGAGAGCAGCTTTCTGGTCCTCATAATACTCAGAAGGGCCCCTGGCACCTTACACACATGCACACACATACCATATTGCCCCAGACATGATCAGTCCCCACCTGAATGGGGTCAGCCCCCAACAGGCCCAGAGGCCTCCTTGCCGGCCAAGTGCGGGAACTGCATGGGCATTCACTCCTGGAGTTGTGTTCTGTGGTCCTCATGGTTCTCTTTGCTCTCCAGTGACACAGCACATAAAAGAGCTCCTGGAAAGGAACACTAAGAAGAAGTCCAAATTGAGAAAGAAACCCAAGCCTTATGTTGAAGAGCCGGATGGTAGGGCCTCTCCCTGCAGCCCCTGTGCGCTGTGTCTGCACAGCTCTGCTCTCCAGCCTTGGCCACCTGGCCTCCTCTTCTCTAACTGCTTCTGGGCTGGGGGATGGGGCCACTAACCTTAGGCCTGCAGTCTCCTGAGCGAGCTGAAGACCCCAGGTGGCTGAAAGGCCTCCCAGAGAGGCCATGCCTGCCTACTCCTATCTTGGTACTCAGAACCATTTCCAGCTTGCTTGCTGTGTTCTTGGTGGGGTAGGGACATGAGGACTAGCCAGCCAGAACCTACTGGTAGAGGCACCTCCCTGCCCCATGAGTGTCCGATCCTGGCCCCTGGGATGAGGCTCGAAGATGGAGGAATATGGGGTATGCTGTAGACAAGTGCTTCCCCAGCCCTGTCCTCCAGCCTAGGGCTGCCCCTAGGCCACAGGAACCAAGCCTGGCATTCAGAATCACAAGAATCTTTCCTCCCTTCGATGGTGGCCCAACACAGCTGCTAAAAGCACAGGGATGTCCCCACCTTCCCCATTGGCATCCTTTTCACCCACATTGTCACTTGCACTCATCTCCCTATCCTTCCCCTGGGCCCTAACCCAGGACCATCTTGCCTGACCTGAGCCCCAGGGAAGCCCTATAACCCCAGGGAAGCCCTGTAACCCTGTGTCCTCCCTGTTAAGAGTTCTGCTAGACCAAGTCAGCTGTACCAGGCACCAGGACCTCTACGACCATCTTGCTCCTTCCGGCAGAGACTTGGTCCTCCTGTACTTTATGCAAAGCTTCTTTTCTTGCCAAGCCATGTTTCATGCCCACTCATCTGTGCAGAACCCTGCCACCTTCTCTTTGCTCCACTCTCCTTTCCCTGAGACTCCTGGCTTAGGTACCCTATCCTCTGGGAATCCTCTGACTGCGTGCTGCCCATGGTGGCCCAGGACAAGACCAAAGGGCTTTCTGTAGATATGGCCTGGTTAGGGTAAACTCCAGGGCCAGCAAGAGGCTGCCATGGCTTCAGTGTCCCTCCTGAGCAATGCCAGGGCTGTGGACTTGTCCTCACTCTGGGGCCTCCAAGGCTACCCCCAGAAAGTCTATGCCAGGGGCCACTGGCCTAGCCCTGAGTCACCTGGCCCAGCCTTGTCCAGGGCCCTGGGAAAAAGAAGTGCAGCTGCAGTCCAGGGGTAGGATTCCTGGTCACAGGTGTCCTCAGACCACTCCATCTGGGAAGCATAGAAAGACCCCCAAGCTCCTACTGAGCTGGCAGCTCATGGCCTAGAAGTTGGACAGATGCCAGCTGACCATGAGAGTCATGTTGCTGCAGCCAGGTGGGGCAGGGGTCAGGCTCTTTTGGACCTAGGGGTGGAGCTGAGCAGGACACTGCAGCCTGAAGTATGTCAGGTAGGGAGTGTGGCCACCACCAAGAAACAGCAGGCCCTGGCCACACATAGGCCTTTGAGGCCTATGACTTGGTCTTTTGGCTCTAAGGTCCCTAGGGCAGGCCTGAGTCCCAAGCAGGGCAGCACAGACTTAGGAAAACTGCTTCTATTGGTTCCTCTGTGGACAGCTGTTCCACCTGTAAAACTGGGTTTGTCTGCAGCTGGGTGGATGGAGGTGAGGACTGAGTCCAGGCAAGGCCAGGTTGGGGCAGAGAGCTTGGATCAGAGCACCCCACACAGGTGAGGGTCTTCCTAGGCTGGCTGTGGGCATTGCCCATTCCCCCACCATGGACACTCTGCAGATGCCCCTTGGTGCCTGGCCCTGTGCCTAAGGCAGTACGAGCAGAAGTCACCCCATCTTCCTTAGTCTTTGGGGCAAATATGGCCTCAGTTCCTGGTCTGCTGCTGAGCACTCACTGGCTTGGGGCTCCAAGCTCACCCCTTTACAGATACTTGTGAGACAGGTACTATCCCTAGTTCCATCCTACAGAGGAGGAAGCTGAGGTACAAAGACCCACCACCATCACCAGCTGAGAGTTGGTGACCCCAAGATATTCCACCTCATGGTATGTTGGGGGGCTTTTCTGGTCCCACACAGGATCAGGCTGAAGGCCTGGATGTTGATCCCTTATCTGCCCCAGACCTACCTGCTTAGTGACCATGTGTCCTGGCCTCTAAGCTAAGGTCCCAGGCTTCTGTCTGCTACCTCTCTGCACATTTCGACGTAGGTTCTGCATGACCAGTACGGCCAGAGTCCAGTGTGGTTGGGCACCATCCATTGTCAAACAAGGGCCCAGAACCTGCCCCAAAGACCCAGATAGACTATGTAGAATGTTCTGAACACTGTCTCACACTGGAGGCAGAAACCATGCTCTACCAGGGGTCTGTGGTCACCAGACCCTGAGACAGATTTTCTAGGACTTAAACATCTATGAAAATTTTTAAATTGTTTTCATTTTGGTTACTGTAAAAAAGAATCCTCTTAGCAGTTTTAATGACAGAACTATTTTATGATAATTAGAAATGAAAAGATTTTCATGGACTCAGACATGTGTTTTTTGAACCTAGTCCAAGGACCCTGTGTCCTCGGCTGTCCACCAGAAACTGCTTCCTTAAAGATGACAAAGGCATTCTGATCGAAAGCTGAGATCTAGAGGCCTCCCTCACCCTGACAGACACTGGGGCAAGTAGGCCCAGTAGGGGCAGAGCCTTCCAGAGCAGGGGCAGGTCCCACCTCCAGAAGTGCACAGTCCTGTCGTCCTGTTCATCTGTCTGTGGCTTCCCTGGCCTAGACCAGCTTCTCTTGGCATGTTGTCTCATCTGCTTCCTTTCCCTTCCCTGCTTGGGTCAGGAAGTTGCCACATAGTCTAGACCTACCCTGGGAATCATCACCTCTCTTCCCCTCCTCCGCCTCCTACCTCCTCTTTCTCCTTCCTATCCCTCCTTCTCTTCCTTCTCCTCCCTACCCCTCCTCCTCTTCCTTCTCCCCGCTAGCTCCTTCCCCTTGCCTTTATCTGGAAAGTCCCCTGGCTAAGGTCCATGAACCCTTGCCCACAGATGTCGACTCAGGATATACTGCCCCTCCATCCCTCCAGGACTAAGCTAGAACCTCTCCCATCGGGGGCTGGGTTTTAGAAAGCCCTTTTACTTGAAAAAGGAGACTGAGCTCTCTCGTTGCCACCTACAGTCCTTAGGAGGAGCCCAGAGGTGGTCCTAGGGCCTAGAGCTGCAGGAAAGCAGGGCTAGCTATCACTTAGCTCAGCACCCAGCTCTCCCAGCACTGACCCTAGTTGCTGGGTATCTTTAGGCCTGCTTGATATGTGAAAATGACTCTCCTCCACAGGCTCCAACCGGAGTCCACAGCCCCCGCCCCCCCAGGGAGGGGGCTGAAGCAGAGATGAACCAAGTACCCAAGTACTTGAGCCACTCCCCGGGGCCCATCCAGACCCTGCCCTGCCCTGCCTGTGACTCCTTGGCCTGCACTTCCTATTTCTGGGTGGCTGTGGGAGGGGTGGGTAGACTGGCAGAGGGGTCCCTCCCCCAGCCTGGCCTCCCTGGAGGTGGGGAAGTGTCCCTTGGGTCTCTGCTGTGAAGGACATTGCCTGGGAGACTGAGGATGCTCTGTGCTGGGCAGGGAGTTGGCCAGAGTCCTTAAAGGAGTTGTCTTTGCTCATCCCTCTCTTGGCCCCGCATACTACATCTGCACCAAGCTGACTGGCACCTGTTCTTTTCCAGGGGTGGCAATAAGCACATATGCCAAGTACTGTTACCACAAGCTACAGAAGGCAGCCTTGACAGGGGCCAAGAAGGTACATGTGCTTTTGGGGGAGCAGGGGTGGGTGGACAGGCCAGACAGGTCCACAGAGGATACAGACCTTTGGGCAGGCAGCCCAGGGGGACCCTGTGAGCCCACTTAGGCAGATGGCCAGGGAGGAACTTGGGCAGGGGTTGTTGGGCAGACTCTGTGATCTTCTGGGTTGCCTCCTTTTCTCTCTCAGGGGGCTCCTGCTCATGCCCAGCCCTCCAGCTCAGGAGAAATGCAGACAAAGGGGTCTGAGAACAGGGTCAGGGCAGCCCTAGGGGTCAGAGTTCAGTTGGCCTACCTGAGGGTGGGAACCTGCCAGCTGCCCAGCCATGCTCAGCCTGCAGTGTGCGGAATGGAAATCCACAGGGGCAGTATTGTGGCAGCACTTGCCCTTGAGAATCCCAGGCATGTCATCCAGCTGGTGTGGCAAGGTGAAGAGGGCAGGCCCAGAGCCACCCTTTGGAGGGGACCCTCACCCCCCTGGCAGGCTGCCCCTGGGTCCAAAAGAAGCCCATCCTTGGGCTGCATCACAGACCCAGAAAACCACTTCAGCCATCACAGTCCCTAAGAGCCCTGAGCCCATGTATGGGGCACCACCCCACAAACTGGGCGAGCAAGCCCAGACCCTGGGTAGTGTCAGGCTTTCCAGCCTGCATCCCAGCAGTGCCCCCAAAGAGTGTGGCAGCCAGACCCCTTCTCAGAGGCCAGCCTTTATTCTCCCTATCCTGAGTCTTCCCACCAGCTTGGTCTTCCCTTCTGTAGAGGACGCTAAAGCTTCAGTCACACCATACAACAGGACCTTGTTCCTTGGCCTTGTCCCATCCTGTGTACCCAGGCCAGATGTGACGTCTGTACCCCCTCCTCCCTGTAACTCATTTCCACTCAGGAAGTCCCTCAGTTGGCCCTAGACCTGGCCTCCGTTCCCTACTCCTTCCCTCTGATGCATTGTTCCCCCCACACTGACCCTTCACCAGAGCTCTCAGCTCTGCTACAGACTTCCAAAAGTATCACCCTAGATCAGCTGGCCTGGCCCCACTGTGGTCCCTGACAGCTCAGACTAGCCCCATCCAGGAGTACCCCTACCTTCCTGCAGGACCACTTGAAGCTCCTGGTGCTGCAGATGGTGACTTGGGCCAGGGAGCTGGGCTTGCCTCTGGCTCTAGTAGGAGCTAGAGGCTCACAGGGATGAGGAGAGGGTACTTGAGCCAGGGGCAGCCCTGGAGGTGTGTAGGAGAGAGGAGGGCTGGAAGTGGGGAGGCTAAGCCAGACCAGGACGGGAGAGCTGGTCTGTCTTCACAGGGGCTAAAGAAGCCCAACGTGGAAGAGATCCGGCACGCCAAGAATGCTGTGTTCAGCCCGTCCATGTTTGGCAGCGCGCTGCAGGAGGTCATGAGCATGCAGAAGGAGCGCTACCCTGACCGGCAGCTGCCCTGGGTACAGACACGGCTCTCTGAGGAGGTGCTGGCACTCAACGGTGACCAGACAGAGGGCATATTCAGGTACCACAGCAACCCCGGGCACTGGGTGTGGGGGCCACAGCCATATGTCCACTATGCACCTCTGGCATGCAGGGATCACTAAGCTTCTGTGCCCTTGGCTAAGAGCAGACAGGAGGTATGGAAGCTAACCCTGAGGACTATACAGGCCAGAAGAGAATAGGGCAGATCCCCCATCCTTAGGAGGCAGGTCAGCTGGACAGCACAGCCAGAAAAGGATGGTGCCCCTGATAATAAGGCCTCCAGTGATCCAGAACATGCTTGGACATCAGCCACAAGCAGTGCCTAAGATGTGAGCCTCAGTGATGATGTACAGCTGGTAGAGCAGAGCATGCAGCCAGCTTCTCGCCACCCTCATCTGTGAACATGGATGTGATAGCTTCTGGCCTGTGGAGAGTGGCACATAGCTGTTCCTGCAGCAGTCACCTGTTGTGACTTACCTGTCAGGATTAGGGGTGCCCTGGCTCCAGAAGGACAGATGAGGAAACAGAGGCTTACAGGTTTTCGCCTCAGTGGCCCTGTGGAGGAAGCATCTACCCAGGGAGTCAGCTGAGGGTCCAGGAAGGGGTGGTGGCCTGGGGAAACACTTACCTTGATGGGAAAGAGGTCAGTCAGGGGCAAGGGACCCTGAGGCTCTCTGCCCCTTCCCTTGGTCAACAGGGGCCAAAAGGAGGGAGTATCCAGGCTGAGTCATGAGCCCCAGGAAGGCTGACCACCTCCAGTCTGAAACCTGCCCTTTATTCTGCAGGGTTCCTGGGGACATTGATGAGGTGAATGCCCTGAAGCTGCAGGTGGACCAGTGGAAGGTGCCTACAGGCCTGGAGGACCCCCACGTCCCTGGTGAGCCCTTAACACATTCAGCAGCAGGCCAGGCCTGACATAGTTGGGTCTCAGGGGGTCCTTGGTCCACATTCACAGCCCAGAGGATAGCGAGCCATTCAGGCCCAGGCCTCCATCCATTCTCTTCCTGGTCTTTTTGTCCAGACCTGCTCTGTGGCCACATCTCATGACCCTCTTCCTTTTGAGTCTGAGGCCCACCCTGCTCCTGCCCCTTCGTTGACAGGATGGATACCCAGCCCACTTCCAACACTGATATTCTCCTTTGCAGTGGGCACCTAGGGGTACCCCAAGTTCCTGAAAAGGACCATGGCTTATGGCCTGGCAGGGCAGCCCAGCCTACTCCCAGGATGCTACTCTCTGCCCGGGTGTCTCCCTCCAGCCTTGCCTGTTGTCCTGCCAGCCCCTCTTCACAGCAGCTGCAGTCCTCCTTTTCAGAAATCAGATTTTGCACATCACTGCCAGTATAGTCCTCCATGCCTTGCCCTTAGGACCCTAGAGGCCCTCTGGAGCGTGGGTCCAGTCTGGTCCACCTTGGCCAGGAGTGGGCAGACCCTCCGAGCCTGTCACACTGTCTTCTGCCCCTGCCCACACCGCTCCTCCATGTGTGTCCTCCACTGGAGCCCACTTGGCCCGGGGTGCCCGCCCTGAGCAGGCCCGCTGAGCCCCATGCTGTGTCCCCAGCATCACTGCTGAAGCTCTGGTATCGGGAGCTGGAGGAGCCCCTGATCCCGCACGAGTTCTACGAGCAGTGCATCGCGCACTATGACAGCCCTGAGGCTGCGGTGGCTGTGGTGCACGCGCTGCCCCGCATCAACCGCATGGTGCTCTGCTACCTCATCCGCTTCCTCCAGGTAGGCGTGGGCCCTGCCCAGGCCCGTCCCCACCCGCCCAGGCCCGTCCCCTCCCCCACGCC